>NW_009923226.1:33499-54012 GCF_000696875.1 Nestor notabilis
GGCTTGGAGCAACCTGCTCTAGTGGAAGATGTCCCTGCCCGTGGCAGGGCAAGTTGGATTGATAATCTTCAAAGTTCCCTCCCAACCCAAACTATCTTATGGTTCTATGAAAACCCAACTTCTTCATCAAACAGCCTTACAGCTTTACCAACAATGCTGTAACACCCATGCCCGTGTGCCAAGGTCCTGCTAAGCCACCATGAGCATGGTTGGAGAGCAAGAGGGAAAGAAGGGCACAGTAGGGGGGCTCAGCAGAGTCAGATAAGCAATGCCACAAAGAGCAGCACTGGGGCTACAAGTTCCACAGGAATGCAGCTGGTCTGCCTGCAGTGTGAGGCAAGTGGCCGGACACAAGGCCCCTGTCCTCTGTGGCTTCAGCCCTTCTCTCCCCACTGCCTCCTTCACTGGGAGGACACCAGCCACCTTTCCAAACTGCAGGGGCACGTGCAGCAGCAGCCTCGTCCCAGCTCCAGCTTTCCTGTAGTGTTGCACCCATTGCAAACCCAGCCGGGGTTTTTGACCAAAGATTCCTTGGGTGGGGGAGAAACCCTCCAATAACCAGCAGATCTTTAGATGGGGTGGGGGGAGATTTCATTATTCAAGCCTAATTCACACAAGAGCTCTATGCCAACAATAAACTTAAATGATTTTATCTTCACTCTCCAGCACCACGACCTGAGCACACAGCAGCAGAATGGCACATAAAAGCTCTCCCCAATCGCTCCTGTTCCTATGACAACTCTTCCTTCTCCTCCTACTCTCCCACCCCACCATGTTTTTAAATGAAACAACAAAATATAAACTGAAATCCTGCGAATGCCCGCAGCTCTCTGGATACTGCATCAGAAAATTTGGAGAAATTGAAAACCCCACTTCTGCATTGTGGTGGTTTCACTTGGGGTTGTAATGTCCTCAGTTAGTTACTCCTGACAAGCCATGGTACATCTTGAAAGAAGGTGGAAATGCCAGTAAAAATAGAGAAAACCATCTCAGTAACAGCCCAAAGCCTCTCAGCTGGCTTCAAAATAAGAGAGCTTCCACAAAAAAACCCTGCAACGGGGAGAAAAGCCAGTAACATTCTGTGAAGGGGCAGAGGGTCTTTGCATGAGTCTGACCTTCAGCCAAAGGCTAGCCAGCTCCCTCCATGCTACTGGATGCACCTGAGCATCACGGTAACGACCCTCAAAACCCCAAAACAAGGCAGCTCCTCGTTGCCATGAAAAGCCACCCAAGCTGGTGCCAAATCTCATGCAGAACCTCCCTTCCTGGTTTTGACTGTTAGATATGTGTTGATATGGGCAAAGAAAAGCAAAAGTCCTTACGGTAAACATCAGCTGGCAGCCTCCCAGGATGTAGTCTAGGAAGGAAAAATCTCTGGTTATCTGAAAGAAAACCAAACCAAAGCAAGAAGTGTTACAGCAATCTTCACCATTGCAGAACAAAAACATACTAGAAAACCCACAGGAAGTGCCCAAGCCTGTGTTGCTGTGAGTTTGGGCCTTTGGGGATGTTCAACCACTTGGCAGAGCAACGGGAAGAACCACTTGGGACTCCCGTGCAGTATTTTGGCAGTTCACAATCATATGAGGCCAACAGGGCTGTGTGTTGTGCCAGAGCTGGGCTGGGAGGCCCAGACAGGGGTCCTTCAGAGCTGGAAGTGTCTGTCATGATGAAATGAATGGAAGATCCACTCTCCATGGCCAAAACAGTCTCATGCGACCTGCAGATCTGGTGTGGGAAAAGCTGTATTGGTGCCATACATAGGGAAGACTTCAACACCTTAGGTCAGAACAAAGACCCCTCTCACCAGACCCAACCCTTACCCAAGTTGACACCAAGGAGTTGGTAAGCACCTAAAGCTTGGGCTTCGTGCAGATGCTGCCCGTATTGAACACCTCCTCCTGGGTCTGTGGCTACCTGGGCATAGGGTGGCACCAGCAAGTTGGTACATCACCTGCTCCAAGTGGCAAGATACCCAGGCAGAAAGGAAATCATATTCTGATTCATGCTCTGCTGGACCTGCACTTGTAAATGCAAGGGTGCTGGAGGCAAAAGGGATGGGGGAGCTCAGGAAGAGCTCAGCCAGGATCAGAAGGAAACATCCTGACGTCATACTCACTTTGCAGGACTTGAAAATGATGATCCCTGAGTTCTTGTAATTCTTTTTCTTCTTTTGCTTTTTGGGGTTAATGCACTCCATCTCAAGCTGTAACACATGAGGCAGACATCGGTGTGAGAGCAGTGCTGGGCTTCGCTGGAGGCTGCAGATGCCACCAGCAGCCACATCCCATGGGCACCATCCCTCCACACCTCTCAAAGTGCTGATGAGACAGAAAGGAATCACAGTGAGCTACAGGTATTGAGATGGAATTGGAGACACAGTACCTGCTGGGTAAGAGGATGAGATGGGTCAAACACATGAAGGGCAGGCAGTACTCCTAGCAATGACAGCAGTGAAAAGCACTGCTAATTCATGCATCTTCACAACACGCCTTCAATCAGGAGGCACCTGCCAAGGCTTTTGTCCAAAACTTCAAGTGGAAGATGGGGACACCTTTGGCCACAAAACCAGTGCAGCATGTCACATGTCCCCTTCTGGTCCCCAAACCACAGGGCGCCCCCAAATCATGGGTGCTGCTTCAGACATCTCAACAGAGCCCAAGACTGCTTTAGCTCTCTCTCTAGCTCAGATGCTTTAGCTACAACTGTGGCCTTGGTCACTTATGATGGGGGTGGAAGGAGAAAGGTGGCTGGACTTGGCCTCTCCGAACAGGTTGAGGGTCTCAGAGCAAGTACTGAAATCCACCACCAGTTCCAAGGAGCCCATTCCTTATTCTTCCCCGAAAGTGTGTTGGCACTTACTGGAAAGACATCTTGGGCTTCGCACATCCTGGCCACTGAGATCTGAAACTCCCCGATGAAGTCATGTCCCCCATCACTGTCATAGTCATAACACACCACCTAGGGTGGAAGGAGCACAAACCAGCCTCAGACACAGACACTACCTCCTGCAAGCAGACCTGCTGAAATTACCAACCTGTCCTGTTGGAGACCCCAAACAAGGGTGGGGTTTTGGGTTGGGGCTTGCGGGTTGTTCTGCTTTGGTTGGTTTGGGTTTTTTTCATAAACCAGCCATGGGGTTCTAGATGTTTAAGGATCAATCCCAGAGGCTGACCACCATGATGAAAGCCAAGGGGCCCTCCATTACCTTTATCAGCTTCTCCGTATCTCCATCGCACAGAGAGACCAAAGGCACAGTGAAGGGCTTCCAGGTGGGGTCCAGCGTGTACTTGATCACCTGTGGTGTGGGAACAGAGGGATGCCATTACAATAGACACATTTGCAGGGGCAGATTGGCATGAAGCAGGGACACGTCTCCAAGGCTGGACGAGGTTCTCAGTGGGGCAGGCCAGACAAGCTGCAGAAGCTCCATCTCAGCCCTCTTCTGTCTTCCTAACTTAGACACAGCAGCCCACTCTTCTCAGGCTGTATCACTTGTGAGTTACAACAGATTCGTTTGCATTACACCTCTGAGGCAATTAAACAAACCTGCTTGAGAAAACAGCTGCAGT
Organism: Nestor notabilis; assembly: GCF_000696875.1. NCBI lineage: Eukaryota > Metazoa > Chordata > Aves > Psittaciformes > Psittacidae > Nestor > Nestor notabilis. The sequence continues at coordinate 37,072 of NW_009923226.1, forward strand.
TGACTAGGTAGCATGGGCACAACCACTTACCCCACCAGTTCAAGGCCAGGAGCTACTATTTACACCCTCTGCATGCCACTGCTTGCACCTTCCTCATTACTTACTCCCCACCAGCACCCCATCTGGGGTCTGACGACCAAGAAGATGGAGCAGTGGGATGCCGCAACCAGCCAGGAAAGACAAACAGCCCTGAGCACATCCAGCTTTCTTGCCTCATCTGTGTAACATCCACTGCCTGAGCTGGAGAAATAATAATTGATGCTTTTTGACATTTCCTGTGAGAATGCAATTGTTTGCTTAGGTTTCTTTTGTGGAAACAAAGCAAACACTGGCAGGCTTCAGGCACATGCAGTGTACCTTGGAGATGCCTGCGGGCAGGTGAAGACCCTCTTTCACAAAGGTGTGGTGCTTTAAAAGAGAGATTCATGTGAGTATTAGAAAGCTGGATATGGGTAGCAGATTAACCTTTCTCTGTGCAAGGCAAACACAGGGAGTGGAGGACCATGGACCCTTGCAGCTGCAGCAGCAACAGCACAGCTGGAAGTGGTCCATGGCTGCTGCTGCACGCAAACAGCCACACAGGACCTGCAACAGGCATCTTGTTTTACAGACAGGCTTTGATGTGAGACCAGGGGAAGGAAACCCTGATGCTGCAAGCACATTTTAGTCGGCAATTTGTAAACACCTTCTGCAGGAGGCTGGGAAGAGCAGGGAGAGCCCAGGCACCCCGAGATGGTGCCCGTGCAGCCAGCCAGCCCCTGCAGTGCTTGGGGAAGGATCAGCATCGCCATTGCCTGGAGGCCAGCTGAGCATCCACACTCATGCGTCAATATCAGCTGTAATGAGCACACTGATCCTTCCCTGCCAGACAGCTCTGTCATGGCATGGGGAATGCCAGCATCAGACCAAGAGCTGGTTATATTTCTGTAGCAAAAGCTGTAAGAATGGGAAACTTTATTTCTTCATATCCAGCCTCAAGACACATAGATGGTCATGTGGTGTGGGACTCCTCTGAGGGCAATGGGATGCATCTGGGGCTGGTAAGAAGGAGGCTGTTAGAGCAGCCACTACTTGAAACAAAACCTGGCTAGACCCTTCTCCAGCGGAACAGGAGAGTGGAGAAACTGGGCAGCAACCCAGAGGAAAAATAGTATATACATCTGCTCCCCATAAACCTGACCTGCTTACCAGTGATGGCTGGTGCAAAGCTACATTCCCAATTCCCACGCCTCTTCCAGGAGGAAGTGTCGAAGGTCACTCCAAATCCCCACGTGTCTGAGAAACACATCTTGATGAGTCAAAGCCCTGCTACCCACACTAAACTGGGAAGAAACAACCAAACAAGGTCCCAGCCTGCTCCCACAGAAATACAAGACACATATTAAGTTTGGTATGAATTAAATATGCATGGAAATGTGTGTGGGAAAGCACCAAAAAAAAAAAAAAAGAGCAGGGCTAGTGTCAGCCCATATCAGTACCACAGATCATGGGGTGTTACACACCTCCTGGCGTGAGTGGGGGAAATCCTCATGGACTGCAGAGTAGTGGTAAAAACCAACCTACAGCAAGACCTGGTAAATAAACACCCTGGTGTAGGTCTCTGCCTCCTTGGCCGGGGCTTCCAGCTCCACTAGACATGAGCCGAGTGCTTGTGCTCTGAAGCTGGAGACACCTGAGCATCCTCCTAGCTAAGGATCTGGCAAAAGCTCATTTTAATCTTTCCCCATTGCTATTCCCCAGGCCACCTCCCTCCACCTCTCTTCACCGTCTCCTCAGGTCACAGATCATCTTGGTGTCCTGCAAGTGGCGGGAGAATGGTCCAGGGATCAGCCCATGTCCAGGCTGAGCGTAGGGGTTAACATGGGTTATAAAACCATCTCACTCTCTGCTTGGTAGATACAGGAGGGAATAATACAGAAAAGATCTCAGGTCCCTTCTAGTCTCAGTAAATCTTCATCCACTGGAGTCCAGCAGCCTTGACTAGGTACCGGGAAGGCAGCCATAAAGTTTGGAAATCCCTGGATCTCACCCCACTTTACGGGTCATTGGTGAAATAATGCCATGAAGGACAAGAGGAGCTGATGTGAGGGTGGTCATGTCTCTGCAGCTTGTGTTAGAGTTGTGCTCACCTCCGTTCTGTGGACCAGCATCCATTTCCCATCGTCACCTGGTTTATAGAACTCCAAGAAAGGGTCTGATTTTCCAAACAGGTCCTGGGGGAGAAGAACAGGATGGGTCACACAGCACTCTGCAAGCAGCCGGTCCAAGAGACCTCCTTCGCCCAGCAGTGCCAATCCCGCAGACTCATGTCCTCATGAGAGTGGCTCACAAGCTCGACAGCAAACAGGCAGCACCCATGGGCAGCCACCCCTCCATGCCCTGGCCACACACAATCCCATGGACTTTCATGCCACATTTTGGCACTGATGCTGCAGGCGAGTTGGCACCCCAGCATGTGCCCTGGCACCAGTGAGCTCTCTGGATATAGATGCCATGGAAAACAGCCCCAGCTGGGAGGCAGCTGCATTTGGGCTTGGGAAAACATCCAAAGCTCCAAAGGAAAAACAGAATTATGAAGTACACAAGTGTCTTGGGTGAAAACGAAAAAAACACCCTCCTCCATACAGCAGCGAAGTACAAGCAGAGGAAATCTTTCAGAAGCAAGCTGCCCTGGTGTTGACAGAGATCATGTAACACCCGCCGAGATACGCAGCCCTGAGTCAGTGTGTGCTGCCTTTCCTTCCTGTCTCCTCAGTTATTCCAAGATATTAAAGGGCTGCTGGTCATGAGAAATACGTATCCCATGAGAAAAACGTGTCCCTGTCACGCATGGGGGCACCTGCAGCAGAGGAGGGCGGCACTGGTGGCACCCATGCAGGGAAACTCCAGCACTCCGAGACAGAACTTCCTTCCCATTCAACAAGACTAGGAAGTGGATAACAAAAAACCAAGCCTAAAATATCCCAAATCATTTATGGAGAACTCAAGCCATTGCAGCTGGGATTTTCCTCCCAGAGGGATGTGGGTGCCTGAGTCCTGCAGAGAGCTGGAGGAACTTCTTAACAGTTTGAACAGGAGCTTTTGGGGCTTCCAAGGGATGCAGCGGAGATGCAGGGGACTGCTCACGAAGGAGGAGGAAGCATGGACGCCCCAGGGGCTGCTGTCCACAGCCAGCATGGGACGTGGCAGCTGGGGCAGACACAGGCTCTAGTGAGGCTCCAGCAGAAAACTCCTTAACATTTGTATCCAAATCCTGTTTCCAAAGCCAGCCAGAAAAGTAAATCGCTGCAAAGTGTTTAGGCTTGGAGAAACAAAAACCTGCTTCAGTCAGAATTCTTCTGCCAGAAGAGCAGACCAAAAAGGCTCACAGAGATGCACTCTGGTAACATGGGGCTATTTTCTCCTACCCTTTTCCACGTTTCTAGGAGAGAAACCCAAGCTATTTTTTCTTCTGGCACAGCTCTGATCCTGCTCAGCCACACCCTGGTCTTGGCACTTTCAAACTTCACTGATGAATCAAAGAACCAGCCAGGGGTACCTGACCCTGCTTATACTGGCTTAACATGCAACCCAGTGCAGTTTCAACAGCCAAGCCAGCATGGGCTAGTGGAGACACCAGCTCAGATGGCAGCAGGGAGCTCTGAAGGATGTCTGTTGCCATCCCACGTGGAGCAGCCTGGTCTGCAAGCCCAGTCAATATTGCTCCATTCAGAGTGGGGTGGGAGATGTCTCCAAGCCACGGAATTACGTGATGCTATTTTAAAACATCAAAACCACAAACATCTCACTCCTGCAAACCTGGCAGGAGATGGAAACTAAGCAACCACAGGAGCTCAGCAGACCAGATCGGTCTGCAAACTGATCCAAGAATCTAAATCATCCAAACGGGTCCTTGCATACCATGGACAAGGAGGGTGGAAGTTGCACTTCTACCAGATGCATCTCCCCAAACCACAGTTTCCAGCAGCAGTCCTGGCTCACAGCGCTTGTTCTTCCCGAGCCATGCCGAAGCATCGCTGCCCTCTGGCTGTCCCCACGGCTGCGGTGGAACACACAGCTCTGAGTTCACCAGGGCTTATACCAGGTGAAAATACCCCCTCTTCTGCAAGAGATTTTTCCTTAAAACAACTCTCCCAAGAGCTGAACAGGCTTTCATAAGATTCCTGATAAGGAATAAGAGGCTCAGGCTGGTTCTGCTGCCGACGTGCTCCTGCTGTGCAGCTTCGGCATAGCGCACTGTGGGTGGAGAAACCATGGATGTGTGATGGGGAGGAGGACCTGCTCGCAGCCTGAGGAAGGTCCCAACCTCAGGGTGGTAATGGCAGGAGCTGCCAATAATGACCCAGAAGCACTGTGTTTCATCCAATTTCCTTGTTCAGAGACTATTTGAATTTCTGTGAAGTGACATGAACATTCTTTCTGCATAAGTAGGACTCTGAGCAGTGCTGTGCTGTGTTATGGAAGTCTGCACAGAAACCCCATCAGCAGGCAGTCACTAAGGAAGGAGCTTTCTGCTGACACCTATTGATAAACTGGATGGAGACCAAGAAAGAGTATCAGAGTCCTTTGTCCCTGTGTAACCAGGCACATGCTGAATTTCTGTACCTTCACTGTGGGTCTGAAGGGCAGCAGGCCCACAAGTATGGCGTCCTAGTTGAAGAATATCAGAATATGCACTAGGTTATGCCTGGTAGAGGAGCTTGGTTGCAAACCTGATTAAAAAGGCAACTCTTGTCCATGGAGCATGCGGTGCCACCAACAAAGTGGATGGTACAACAAGTGGAGGTGTGCCTCAGACATGCAGGGAGGACCCAGGTCCTTGGCCCTGATCTTCACAATGGCCACATCTGCAAAGGGACCCTGAAGATTGAAGGAAGGACACCAAGCCTGCTGTGAAATCCCATCCCTTGCCTTGCAAGGGAGCAGAGGTTTCTTCTTGGGGTACTGGAAGAAAACTGTTGCATTAGGGATATCTTCATTGACATGCATGGTGATTGACCCTCGGCCACATCCAGACATTTTCCAGACCATTTATGAAGTTATGTGTGGATTTCCTAGAAGGGGCATCTGGTTATCTGTACTAGGCCGGGTAAGCAGGAGGGCAAGAAAAAAGCTATTGCCAGCAAACGCAAGTGGGAAAAACGCTTGGGTAAACCAGGCATCCACCTGGTTTGGACAACAGGACTGGACAAACCACGTCTTCTGCCCCAGCAAATACCCTTCTGCCTGGATGCTTGCTTTACCCTGGTTTAAAAACTGAGAGCTATCCTGCCAGTAACACAAGTTCTGACTAGGAAGAAGAGAAAAATAATATTCACGTCGATTGCCAAGCAACAGCACTGGTTTAAAAGGAATATTGCTGGTTACCTGGTAAATAGGGTCAGATTTTCACAGAAGTTTTGGATTTCAGAACTTTCAGAGAAGTTTTGGATTTCCTGCATATTATATCCAAAGCAAAACTCAGGCACTACTTGACGCCAGGAGGTCAACACTTCTTCCTCAGAAAACATGGGCCCTACACTTTGCAAAACAAGATGATGTTCACACCATTTCCAGAGGGGCTGAAGGCAACGTGCCAGGAGCTGTCAGCACTGCTGAGGTTCAAGGGACGTCAACGCTGCCAGCTCCGTCAGCAGACATTTCCAAATGACAGCCACTGAAGTAGTGTATCTGCTGTCTTTAGGACATGCTAGTACACAGATCCTGTGCCACACATCAGCTTTTCATCTCAGTGTGTGTGATGAATAAAGCAATACCATGACAATAGGAAAACTGAGGCACAGATGTACCCAGTGGCACTGCCAGGACTTGGACGCCTCCAGTCTTATCCTGATGCTTGCTCAAGAAAGACTATTTTATGTCACTGCTATGCCCAAAAGCAGAGATTTCTTTAACCTATGAGGGTCAGAAGTTTAACATTGTGTCCCCCAGTCAGAATCCCACTTACCTTTTTATCTAGTTTTCTGCCGGCCAGGCTCAGAGTAATCACCCTGTTGTCCGAGAGCTCTTGGGCAGCTATCTGAAAAACAAGGTAAGGGTGTGTTGATTTTCAGGTACAATTAAGCTTTTTGAATGGACAACCTGAAGGGAGAATGAGGTGCCAGGACTCCTGAGACAGCCCCTTCCCCCATGCCATTGGCTCTGAAATAAAGCACCTTTGTTGTGTGTTATACTTGAGATGGTCTCGAGTGGCTTTTCTGCATGAGGGCTCATTCAGGACCTGGAGAAGCCTTCAAGGACCAAGCCATGAAGAAGCAGGAGCCATAAAAACCCTTGCCTGCAAGATGTTCCACCTCATCCTCCATGTCCCAGCCTGGGAACAGCAAAAAGCAGCTGCCCCATCCCCTGGGGGAGATGCCAGTGGGACCAATGACTTGAGCCACATCTCCCCACAGTCTCTCAAAGAGGCAGCCCCAAGAGTGAGAACTCCACCATTGCTCCTGAGGCACTGCAGCAGGCCAGAGCACAGCCCAGACTACTTCAGTTTAAGAGACTTTATTCACACACACTCCAGAAGGGCTTCAGCTGCCAGCCACCAGTGGGCCAGTTTTGTCTGGAACATGGTTTAATGAGTCTCTTGGTATTTTAAGAAAAGGAATGTTTATAACAAAAAAAAACCCCAAAAACCCTGCATTTCTTCACTTCTGTTACCAGCCGTTTTCTGAATCATTTGTATTTTTCCTCCTCAAGGCTATGTCCTGCCCAAGCGTCTGCTTCCCACCTCTTCCTCCTCCGCTCCCTGGGGTGGGCTGAGCCATTCCACAGCATCCTTGGCTGCAGCATCATCCCGGGTGGGAGCACGGGCTGGACAGTTCCCTCACACATGGTGCTGCCAAGTGCAGCTGTTTGCTGGCTCCCAAGGAGGCTGTCCTGGAAGGAGGTATATACTCATTGGAGGTATGTGGAGTAATCACAGCAAGGCTTATAGAAAAACTTGCAGAAATGAAAGGGACAATTTTGTGCACAAAAATTGTCAGGAGGTTACTGGCACTTAGGATAGCTGGGGAGTCTGCAGAGATGCAGCTTTTGAATATGCCTGGGCAGCTCCTGAACATCCTGAACAACTTCCCAGCCTTTCCATGGCAAACACAACTCTTTGGTCCACACAGGACCCATTTGCCACACGCAAACCCAATCAATTTTCTCCTCTGCTCTGTATAGATATGAAGTCAAAAGTTCCCTATTGCAAAGCCACAGCATCAAGTTTCTCTCCTACCTGGTCCTCAGTGGACATGTATGGTCACCACAATCAGCATGGAGAAGAGGAGCTGCAGAGAAGTGGAGGAAATTTGCCTTTTGCTGATCTCCACAAAAGCACACCCAGTCAGTGTCCAGCATTTTAGGGCTCATTGGAGGCTACATAAAAGCTGGACCGTGCAGACAAGCCAGGTGCCACACTGCTGCAGGCTGCTGGTGGCATCTTGTCTTAGTGGGCACAGACAGTAACATCTCCACCTCTGTGTCCAGCAGAGGCATGCAGCCAGGTCTCAGGGTTGATTTTACAAACACAGCAGGTTGTTTTGGGATTTCCCCCATCTCTTCAAACCTAGGGACCCTCACACAACAACGTCCACCCAGCAAAGGTTCTTCTGTTGCATTAACCCTTGTGGCATCTCAATTAAGGAAAGGTGCCCACCACACACAATCCTGTTGTCATCACCCAGCCCAAGCCAGGGGGAAAAAAAAAAACAAACACCAAACCCAGATCAGAAAATCATATCAATGGTACAAAATGAGGCAGATGTCTCAGATCCTTTGATTTTTAATGACACATGCATGACCTGCCTTTTTTATAACGTGTGTAACCTTAGAACTTGACTGGAAGCTTTTAATCTGGTCCAGTTCTTCCCTCTTGAGCGTTGAACTGGGTGTCAAGAGCTGACACACATCTTGGGGCTGGCACATGTGCTTGTGTGGCTTTTACTCTTTCGTTTTAAGACTAACTGCAAGAATTAAGAGAGAAAAGCTGGCAGTGTCTTCCCAGCCTCTAGAGCAAACAGCAATGGAGATGCACATGCAGCAGCCAGGTCCTGGGACTTTTCAAGCTATCCAGAGCTTTTAAACCTGGTGGAAGTTTAACTCCTTGCTGGCCTTTTCTTCCACACCTTTGCTGCCTGGCTGCGCATCTCACAAAACCCAGAACACAGAAGAGATCAAAAAGGACGGGAAATGTGGTGGGAGGGAAACGCACCTAAATCTAGTCTTTTCTTTTAAAAACCCCATCGCTAAAGAGATCTGCAGTGGGAAGGCCAGTGCCCAAAGGGGTCTGCATCGGGAGCAGTGGCTGTTGCTATGAGAATTGTTGCTATGGTACAGCTCCCATCCTCTTCCTACAAACAAAACCACCCATCACCAGCAAAGGCATTAGCCCTCTCACCTCCAGCAGAGCCAGCAAGGGGTGAGCAGCCATTTTGTACCAGATAACAAACAGCAGCAGCAGGGTTTTACTTTGTAGTCTCCAAATCGAGGTTTTCCTTGTTTCAGTAACTGAAGCAGAGGTTGAAGACTCACAGCCCTGGGCACCAGGCAGATGCTAGGCAACATGGTCCCTGCCCAGGATTAACAGTGCTCCAAAGAGACCAAAGTGGGCAGAAAAACAGGAGGTAAAGGGAAAAACGTTCATGAGATAAACCCAAGTCTCCTGGACCCCAGGTGAGTGCCCTGCGTTGCCCCCAGGTTATTAGCCACCTCTGCACACGGTAGGTAATGTAAAGGAGTAACTTACTGTTATCATCCCTTTCCCAGCTGGCTTGCCATTCCCCAAAAGGAGAGCCCTTGTTATTCTCTTGCTGGAAACAATCTAGAGAAGCCAAAGAAAATGAAGACATGATTGTACAAGTGACCAAAAGCAGTCTCATAAGCAACTCAGTTAATTCTGATTAAGCATTCACAGGAGTAAAGAAAGGCATCACACTCAGGGATGACCATGATACTGTGAATGTCACCACCATTACCTGAGCCCACAGGGTGCAGGGCAGCAGTTGAACAGTGCAGAGAAGTACAAGAGGCTGAAGCATCACCTCTCGTTGAACCTAGGGACCAGCTTTTGCGTGGAGGAGGTTGGTGGGACCTCACGCAACCAGAGCTACTGTGGTTTGGTCCCAGCGAAATCATAACTCAACTTTTCAAACCCCATTTTAAATACTTTTAATGCGACCCTGCCACCAACTTGCTTTCGGGATACATTTCCATTGGTGAATCCCAATTACAAGCCAGATGCTCTCCCTCAGCATCATTCTGGACACCCTGAACAGCAGCTGCAAAGCAAGGCACATAGGTCAGCATCTCCCAAAGGCATGTTCTCCCCTTCACTTCTGGCTTGTGAGAGGCCAGACAGGATGACCTGGGAGCTGAATGGAACCCCTTGAGATTTTCTCAGCTCACTGAGTTTCAGTCACCTCCAGATCCGGGGATTCTTTAAGTTTCCCCTAAGAGGCGTGGACCCTCACATGGGGATCTATCAACCTACTGGAACTACCTGTGCTCTGCTCCCATACCTAGTGGGGACATCTTTGAGATCTAGGGGTTGCAGTTTAAAATGTGCAGCCCTGCCCATCCTTCTGCCTCCACCTTTGGTCTTATATCACACAGTCAGAAAATAACAGTGACAATAAAAAAAAATGTAATGAAATGCCCTAACTTGTTGCTCCTGCCATCCAGGTGATCCGGCCATGTTTGGATTCCTTCCATGTTCTTCTCCCTCTGGGGAGGCCTTATTGTGGCCTTTCAGTACTTAAAGGGAGCTTATAAGAAAGATCATAGGATGACAGTATGGTTTGGGTTCGAAAGAACCTTAAGACCATCTAGTTCCAACCCCCCTGCCATGGGCAGGGACATCTCACACTAGACCATGTCACCCAAGGCTCCATCCAACCTGGCCTTGAACACTGCCAGGGACGGAGCATTTGCCACTTCTGTGGGCAACCTGTTCCAGTGCCTCAGCACCCCCACAGTAAATAACTTTTTCCTTATATCTAACCTGAACTTCCCCTGTTTAAGTTTAAACCCATTACCCCTTGTCCAATTGCTACAGTCCCTAAGATGGGGAGAGACTTTTTAGCAAGACCTTAGTTGTGACAGGACAAGGAGTGATGGTTTTAAACTGAAAGAGAGTTTCAGTTGCTTTTCCCGTGGTGCTTTTGATCCATAAACGTACAGGTATCACCAGCATAATTAGACTTTTGTGGCACACTGTGTCCAGGGAGGCAAAATCTTGCAACACTGCATAGCAGAAACCATGGACACCCTCCAGCCTGCAGTGTGGTGCCTGCTGCATTTCGTTTGGCCACAGAGGTCATTACAAGCCCATGAATGATCCAACCATCCTTTGAAATCTCACCACAGACCTAATTAGCTGCAATAAAACAATCTCGCTAATCCGACAGAGCTGCAATGCTAACTCAAAATTGAAGAGTTGGATGCTCGCTGCCCACAGCTGCTCTCGTCTCCTTCCAAGAGCTGCTCATGGCTCAGAATTAGGGAAGAGCTTATGGAAACACCTCGCCAGGCAAAATCCAGCCACCCACAGCAGGGTGGCTGAACCCACAAGCTTCATCCACCTGTTTCACCCTTCTCCTCACCAGGCACTCTCATGCAGGTGCTACCCCTCCGATTCACCTCTGCCCCACAGCCTGGCTGTGCTGCAAGCCCATGCTGGCCACAGGGAGAGGAGCTTAACAGAACCTCAGGGGAAAAAAGGGAAAATAAGAAGATCGCTCCATTCCAAGCTGGTGTCTCACTGTGGACTACAGGTCAGCAAGAAGATCACATGGAAACTGCTGCAAAAACTGGACACACACTTGGCATAAGATGGGTTCTCTTTTGCAGAGTGTAAATACTTACATGAGATTACAGAAGTTCAGAGCTCTCTTTTTTCTGATAGACTAAGCCCGCTAACTCTGCCTAAAGACACAAGAGACACTCATTCCATACCTGTCAGCCACTACAGCTAAACCATTAACCTTGGATGTGAGTGAGGCCTGCCAACAGTTGCCCATCCCCACCATTACCACAGGCCCAGACTGGTCTATCTAGTCTCATGCTTTGAGCTAAACCTTGTAAAGCACTAGAAAGGGTTGGGCTCTTCTGGGAGACCCAACAAGACTCTTCAACCTTCTTCTCCAGTGCATACAGATAATGTTCCTCACTGGCATGAGCCTGCAGAGCCCTGGACTTTTGCAGAGCCACATTTAGGAACAGCAAGGTTCAGCTCTGTTTCCTTATGTCAGTAAATTCTGCTTGCAGCTTCCATCAAGACCAGGACCACCATGGTGAGTGTTGCTGAACTGCCTCATACCAGAGCTGGCTGTGTTTCAGCAAGAGTAAAGGATAGGTTTGGTCTAAAGCACTGAACACCAGCCTGAGCTGTTCCCTGCACTGTCTCTTCACTTCTGCAGAAGCAGATGTAGGTCATCACAGAGCAATTCCAAAAACCCAGGGTTAAACCTCTGTAAATGCCAGTGCTCTTCTAAACTGTCCGGCTCCTGAGTTGGCAATGATAAAGTCACTTACCCCTCCTTGCCACATACAGTGCCATATTGCAGTCTGTATAACAAAACAATCACATTCACAAGCCTCCCTGAACACCTTGGGCTGGCTCTCCATGCCAACCCATTTATTACAGTGTCTTCTATCTCCCTGTTCCCAGCACCAAGCACAACAGAGACAGCTTCTCCCAGCCTCTCCGCTTGTGCCAGGTACCACATCAGCCCTGAGCTGACGGATCCTGCAAAAGAACGGAGGAATTTCCCCTCATTCCCTGCCTCTGAGTCAGAGCAAGCTCAGAGGACAGAGATGTTTGGAGAATGTAGCTGCCAACTCCTGACAGGGTCTGGGTTCATGAATGCAAAGACCTTCCAAAGGCTTATGAATCGCGTTGTGTCCTGAAAGCTTTTCCACAAGAGCAGAAGACACATTCCTGCACCAATACACTAAAGTAAGAGAAATGATTTGCTACATGTGGCAATAGACACAGCTTTCAAATAACACCCTAAAAACCAACCCCACACCACCAAAAAAAACAACAAACAAACAAAAAAACCCAACCAAAACAAAACAAAAAAAACCCCAACAAAACAAAAAAAACCAAACCCAAAGCTGAGATAGAAAGGTAGACCACAACACATCCTAACTTTAAACATCTGGAAGTTTCCCAAGTCCAAATCTAAGATGGTCATCAGGGTTTTTACTGTAACCCCTGGTGAGATACAGGTACCTCAAACACTTCCAGTTGATGTCCCTCTGCAGGCACCAGCAGAAGCCCACACTATGATTAACTTAGGCTCGAGCAAGCAGCCAACAGCCCTAATGTGGAACAGTGTGACCTCAACAATTGAAGCATGACAAGCAAACTAAACTAGCTTTTCCAGGAGCAGCAGCTCTAATCCCCCCACATCCTTGTGTCTGATGTGCCCTCCTTTGCTGGAGAGCAGCAAGTTGTAGGACCTCAGAGACTTACCATGCCCAATGTGCAGGAGAATTCACCGAGGAAATCATGCTCATATAGCTGCATGCTTGACTTGTCTTGGTCAAACAGGGCAAACTTGAGCTTCTGAACTTCTTCAAAGTGGTAGTCAACAATGAACTTCTTGGCAAAAGACGGATTGAGGTTGTTCACGGCTGTCTCTGTCCTGTCGAGCTGCAAAGAACAAAAAGAAAAGAGGCATTTAGGCATGTGCATCTTGCCTCTTTGTCACTGACATGTCTCTTCTCTGAGTTCAGAAACCCCACAGTGACCATCAGAGTAAGCACACCAGGCGTTCAGCAGAGCTACCCCTAAATGCAGCCTGTAATGGCCAGTGAACACAAGGTGGGATCGACCTAAATGAGTAACGGCTCCTCATGCAGAGACCTATATCCCCAAGGATGGGGTGGCACGGGGCTCAGCCACAGCCAGGACAGGAGCGCCCACTCAGCCAGTGCTTGGCGTGGACTCAAGGCTCACTGAATCCAGAGCTATTTCGTTTGCTTCTAAGTCCTCTTTGCCCAGGAGCAGAAGCTCTCACACACCTCTGATCCTCAGCCAGACCCTCACAGATGTAATGCCAAACTTGTTCCTTCCAGGCTGTGCAGCTAATAGCAAGGACAAGCAAAACAAGCAAAGTGTCATGAGCCAGAAGCCCAACCCTCTAGCAGGTCCCTCTAGACCTCAAACCAAAATGTGCATATGGTTTCTTCTTGGCCTTCTATGAAAAAAAAATAGAAGGAAAAAAATCACTACAGGCCATTTTTTGTAGCTTTCACCAAGATTTAGGAGAAACAAGAGACTGAAAGGACCCAGAAGACAAGACTTGAATAGACTTTGTCATCCTGAGCTATTGTGAGCAGGCTGGAAGAAATGATGTCTCCAATAGGTTGGAAGGACAACCCCACAGATGATTATGGAAACTGGAAAGCACATGTCAAACCTGCTCTTGGAGGGGAAGCACCACAGCAGTCTGCAGCATCCTGCAGCCAAGAGCAGTGGTAAGAGCCAAGGAAACTTGGCAGGCAGCAAAACATCCCAGGGACAGCCATGCCAGAGACCCGGGGGTGCTACCCTCCAGTAATGGAGCTTTGGTCCCAGACCTTGTAACTAAGATCAGGGAGGGCTGGAAGGATGGCAGCACCAGCCAGTCTCCCAGCACGTGCTCCACAGACACAACAACCCACGGTTTTAGCCAAAGTGGCAGAAACTGGGAAAACCGGAAAACTGAGCTGGTGTATTTACTTCTGAAAGTCAATGGCCAAGGAGGGTCTGAACTAAGTTAGGACCCATCATTCTCTCCACCAGGACATCATCCATCCTGAGAGACACCAGGGAAGGGCAAGTTTGGTGCCCAACATGCAGCACATCCTTATGAAGCTGAAGTGGGCAGAGAGGATGCTGGTGGCACAGCCTGAATGTTCAGCAAGGAATGAACACCCACAGCCTGGAGGAAAACCCTCCAAACAGCAAACGAAGCAGAAGCATTGTCAGGAGAGCAGCTATTGATATCATATCAATATTGTAAGAGGTGGCAGCCAGTTTGGTGGACATCCTGCCTAGCCAGCCCCCTGGGAAGCACCAGCAGCTCCAAGCATCCAAGGTGGAACAGCCATGTGCCCACCAGAGCTGGCAGAGTAGCTGGCAGCATTGGCCTGCCATATCCCAGGGTATGGTAACAGGGGCTATTAAAGGAGAAAGGCAGGAGGCACTCATCACCATGGTTTTATAAAACCTGCTGCCTTCAGTGCCTGGAAAACCCATCCCATCTGCCTGCAGGACAGCATGGAGCCTCTGGCCATGCCACAGCCCCACCAGCATCCTGCTTCCTCTTGTAGCCAGGACATCCAGTCCTGGGCAAAGCTGAGCTGCCTGTCTTTCCCAGCTCCCAGGGTACGACCTCTGCAGAAAGCATCTCCCGTGTCAGCACCAGGCTGTGGGATGTCTGCCAGAGCTGTAGAGCCAAGAATAAGTACAGCAGAGCAGGAAAAAGCCCTCCAAAAAGTAAAAAATAAAAAAGTGAACACACACCTTAGCCCTAAAGAAACTCATTCAGCACAGGAGGCAGGTTCTGGAGGGACCAAGTGGAAATGTGGTGAGGTTGCTATATATACCTCAACTACCGCAGTGTTTTATGAAGTTGGTTGCTTAGTCTGTCTTAATTGCCAGGAAACGACTAAAGTAAATGCTGTGTTCCCAGAGCAGCCACCTGCTGCGCGCTGGGGAATCAGACACATCAACACCAGTGGGCTGTACACTGACCAGGGCCACACATCTTCATGCAGATCCTTCCTTCTCTGCGGCCATCACATACCAAAGGATGCCAAATCTCTGCTCAGAGATGTGCTGGACCAGGAGCTGTGGGCATCCGTGAGGTCTACCTTATTTCAGCAGCACAATACACACAAATCGACTTTCAAGCCTAGGAGATGGGACTGTGCAGGCAACAGAGATGGATTTTAGCTCCTTCCATATTCTCTGAACTACTGGGAAGCTGGGGACCAAGGGAAGCCAGCTGTCTCACTCCCAGGCACCAGTTTGAAGGAGATAACATTAAGTCCCATCTCCAGTTTTGCCCTGGAAGGAGTAGACCAGGGAAGGGGAATTAAAACCCAGCCAACGTGTCTTGAGCTAACACTTTGTAGCGACGGGGCTTCCTTCAACAACCAGATTAAACCGAGTGTTTAATCTCCTGTCTGTTATCCGTGTGAAGCACATCAAAATCACAAGCCACAGCTGGTTGCTTCACAGGGTTTGGACTTTGGTTTGATGCGCACCAGTCACCTTGCCAGTGACCATCATGTATGCCTCTTCACAACACCTCCACCCAGAGACAAGGACGACAACAACTGCTGCCTTCCTTGTCCCCAACACTATGCATTCCCTTTAAAGAGCAGAGGTGACTTTGCCACCCAAGAGCAGAAGAGCACAAGAATTTTCAAGATTCAACCAGGCTAATTAAAGATACCAGTTTGGATAAGAGTCTTGATTCTACAAATCAAGGATGAAAACAGGATATCATCTCCAGCAATAGCCCTTGTGTTCAATGAACACAGCCAGAGAATCCTTCAGCCTCCAAAGGGAGTTTGGCTAGAGACCTCCAAGCATCCCCAAGCACATGGAGATGCTTGATGCTCCAGCGCTGAGAGGTGCTCTCCCAAGTGCTAAAGGAAGCTTGTGCTGCAGGCGTGGTGCCAGCCAGGTGGCAGCAGCACAGCTGAGTGGTATGTCCCTGCTCCCAGCATCACAGGCCAGGTCTCTCATGGCTCCTGCGAGATTACATTTAAACATCATACATCTTCATGTCATTTCTCCGACTGTGGTTTATTGTCCTTCCCTCCCCCACCCCTCCCAAGGCTGATTCACAAAGATTTTTAATTCCTGTTAAGCTCAGCGAGATAAAATATTTGTATTTGGGAATAAATGTGACAGCTAGAAAGAACAGCAAGCAGAAATCTTTCTGTTGGCATCAGCTGCTGCTGCAGGCCCATCATCCAGCTCAGACGCTGGCACCACCATGGCTGTGCTGGTCCTAAGGAGGGGACCCACCTCCTAAAGAAGGTCTGATGGTTGGGACTTGTCCTAACACCATGTGGAGGACGCAGGGGCAGCGTAGTGGGATCGGTTCATGCCATTGAGCTGTTGCTGTCCTCACCCATGCCCTACATTTCAGGTGTGCTTATTAATGTTTTCAGATGGGGAAGAATCGTAGAATCAACCAGGTTGGAAAAGACCTTTAAGATCATCAGGTCCAACTGTTACCCCAGCACTTCCAAGGCCACCACTAAACCATGTCACTAAGGGCCTTGTCTACGTTGTCTGTGAATACTTCCAGGGACAGTGACTCCACCACTGCCCTGGGCAGCTTGTTCCAATGCCTCACCATCCTGTTGGGGAAGAAATTGTTCCTAATATCCAACCTAAACCTCCCCTGGCACATCTTGAGGCTGTTTCCTGTTGTCCTATTGCTTGTTCCTTGGGAGAAGAGACCAGTCTTAGAGGTTTGTCTTAGGGCAAGGGGCACATCTGTGTGGTTAAAAAGCACACAAGACAATGGAGACACTCTCAGGTAGCTCTGAACCATGGTGGCATGAGCTGCTGCAGGTCCCCTGAGTGTCCCATCCAGTGAGGCTCTTGCAGGCAAGCCCACCTCTTCTGGCCCACCCCAGCACTCATCCACACCTGGCCCTCAGCACCACTGCTGCCACATGCTGGAACCACAGCAGCGGAGTGCCGGGCAATCTGCCACTCACGGCTGACATCCAATGCCTGTCATGCCAATTAAAAAGAAGCTAAAAATAGCAGAGGAAAATAAAAATAAGAAATTAAATAAATAAACCCACCACACATTTGTTGTGCAAGAAGCTTTGGAATCAACTGCTGGGCTGAGACATACTGACAAGAGAGGGAAATTCCTGAAAAGAGCAGTAAGGTCAAAGAGATGACACCTATTGTCATGGTTCAAGCCCAGCCGGCAA
>NW_009923227.1:0-2308 GCF_000696875.1 Nestor notabilis
CTCCGACAGTTTTATTTCCAGAAAACAGGTAGAAGGACCCTTGGATTCTCCTTAGAAATTGCTCAGATGACAAGAGAGCAGCTATCTGTGATTTCAGGATATGACTAGCATTTATTCCAGCTTTAAAAGGTTCAGAGATCATAGCGATTTTTGAAATCCACACATTTAGCTGATTAGTAAGAAATAATTTAGAAGAAACTATGGTCTTGTTGAAATAAGCATGGAAATACTGTACTGCTTGGTTCTTTCTGGGATTGCAACTCTCAAAATGTGTTGTTTCTTTTGCTGCTGGCCAATAAAGTCAGTGCAGATATGCATAGAACTGAGAATAGAAGATACATTTATCTAGTAAGAATTTGAGGTTTCTTTTATCCTATCTGGTGTTATGGTTTAGAAAATGAAAATTATATGGTGTGGTCTGTAACTGAAATAGAACCAAGAGTTAAAATCCATTCTGGAAGTACATATGCCACAATAAATCTCCATTTTGAGTGAACAAAGAATATTTTTCAGTGATAGCTGCTTCAAAACTTTCAAATTAGTCATGTTTTCACTTAGGAGTTGTTCAATCAAAGTCTTGTTTTAATGATGTATGTTTGATTTACATGTTTATTGTGGTTACATTCTAGCATATTTTGTATCTGATGACGTGCTATATCTAACAGCAACACACACGGAGTGTGTTTGCCATTAAACCATGAAGGTTCTGAAATGTATTATCTCTCACTCTTTGCTTTAAAAGTATGTAATTGTGTTTACAAATTTCAGCAAATATAGAACTACTTGGTCACATGTAACCTAGTGTAAATTTGACTGAAAGTTTCTAATAACATGCTGATACTCCAAATAACATAAAACAAATAACGAACAAAAGGATAAAAATCTTTGAAATCCTAATTCACATATACAGTCTTTTAACAGACAAATCATACCCTAAAATCAGTAGGAACTATGTGGAGTTTGTGGGAATAGACACCAATTTTCTTCTTACCTTAGGATATTCTGTGCAGTCAGATTGCTATCAGTTGAACTACATGTATTGCATTAGCAACACAATAAATAAACTCCATGCTTCCTTGTTAAGAAATAGAGTTTTCCTGAAACATTGAGATAACACATATAGTGCCAGAACTGGTCCACATTTGCAGCATATGTTGTGAAACTGCTGTGTTTGTATCTTTGGGAATTACTGTGGTACTTACTTGAAAATAAGCATAGACGTGAATGGACTACTGAACTCAGGCTTACAGGCATAACTAAGGGAGAAACATCTTGGTAAGAAAGGATGACCTTAGCAATTCAAAATGCTTTGAATAAAAGGGCTGCTTGCCTTCAAAGAAGACATTCCCAAAAACATCTTAAGGTATGTACCATAATTTGTCTTTTTCTCTGCAACTTATTATTTTGTACCTAGCAAACTGTTGACATCAGATCAGAGCGCAATATATAAATAAAGATTAGTACTGCCTTAGGTTGCAGAGAAAAAGTTAGTTTCAAATTTCTCTCTGTGTCTGATTTCCTTTGCTCTCACTACACATTGGAAATAGGTTCTAACATTTTTAATGCAATTTTTTGTTTTGGTTTGGTTTTAAAATGTTGACTTTCTAAGTAGCACTTACAAGAGAAAGAACTGTTTACTGAGTTCATTTCCTTATGTTTAGAATGAAATCTGTACTACAAAGCTAATACTATGAAGAGTTATTTCCAAACCCATAAACTCTATAGTTAGTCTGAGCCTTTATTTCTGTTGAGTGGCAGTTCATTTTCACTCCTGACCACAATCACCAATTAATTCCAGGCCTCCAGAAGGGGAAGGCTGGGTGTTAGCTGATTGCACTTCCTTAGCATCCTTCTGCTTTCCTGACATCAGGCCATACAGCTGCAGTAACCACATCTTGTGTCTCAACATGATGGCTTCAACCTGAAAAAGGGAAGGTTTAGATTAAACATTAGGAAAAAAATATTTCTGTGGAGATGGTGAGACACTGGAACAGGTTGCCCAGAAAAGTTGCTGGTGCCCCATCACTGGAAGTGTTCAAGACCAGGTTGGATGGGGCTTGCAGCAAGCTTGTCTAGTGGCAGGCATCCCTGCCCATGGCAATGGGATTGGAACTAGATGACCTTTAAGGTCCCTTCCAACCCAAACCATTCCATGATTCTATGATTCTATGAAAATTTATATTTACTGAAGTTGAGTGATACTTCACCATTAACTTCAAAAGATTTTGTATTCTGTAGTGGTTTAAGCCCAGCCAGTAACTCAGAACCACGCAGCCGCTTGCTAACTCCTCACAGTTCTTCCTCCCCC
>NW_009923227.1:2503-38214 GCF_000696875.1 Nestor notabilis
CCCAGCCAGTAACTCAGAACCACGCAGCCGCTTGCTCACTCCTCACACTTCTTCCTCCCCCTGCTCCCGGAGGGATGGGGAGGAAAATCAAAGGAATGTAACTCCCATGGGTTGAGATAAGAACAACTTATAATACAAAACCACTACTGCTACCACCAATAATAATAATGATAAGGGAAATAACAAGAAGGGAGAATACAACTGCTCACCACCCAGCCCAACCCGAGCAGTAATCTGGGCCTTCTGGGTAACTCTCCCCAGTTTATATACTGGGCATGACGTGCTGTGGTATGGAATAGCCCTTTGGCCAGTTTAGGTCAGGTGTCTTGTCTCGGCTTCCTCCTGGCTTCCCTTCCTCCCTGGCAGAGTATGAGACTGAGAAAGTCCTTGGTCAGAGTAACCATTACTGAGCAACAACTAAAAATATCGGTGTTATCAGCGTTGTTCCCAGGCTGAAAGTCAAGAAACACAGCACTGCACCAGCTACTAAGAAGGAGAAAAAATGACTGCTGTAGCTGAACCCAGGACATATGCTTAGAGCTTAGCCAACTCCAGTGGACCATTTAGGCTTTATTTAAGTATCAACATGTCAGATGAGTTGGTGTTTCAGTCCTCCACTAGCACCATCAAGTACAGGGGAAACTACATTTCAGCTGGGCCACAGTGCAAGTATTGTCTCACCTTCCAAATTAGTCCTCAGTCCCTTGCCATATATTGCTGCTGATTCCATAAAATTGCACACAATCCATTGAGAATACTTCATTATCCAGTGAAATCATGTCTAGATTGAAATTCCATTGATTTAAATAACTGATTAACTTCTAATTCCAAATATGCTGGTCAGAAATGTTTCAGTGGACCATAAAATTGAAAAGGGATCACTTTGAGTCAAATGCAGTGTTTAACTTAACAACAAAAGAATTGTTTAAATCATAATTCTTCTTTTAACAAATTTATTTTGCAGATAATTGGGCAAAAATGAGGCTAGGTTTTGGGTTTTTTTGCATCAATGTGCACTTTAAAGAAACATTTTGGATAGAAAAATGTCATTAGCTCTACTTAAAAGATGGGGCCTGTTATATCATGGGTTCTATTTAGAACATAGGTTTTGGTAATGTAGAAATCTTTGGTAGTTCTGGACAGGACATGTAAGAAAAATGATGAACGTAATTGAAACTGCAGGGAGGGAGAGAATAAGTAACAATGTAATTACATGAATTGGAATTTGTCCAGAACTAGAAAATGCCAAAATGCTACTTAGCAAGATATTTAAATTTAAAAAGAAAAAAAAAATTATAAAAGTTTCTACACTTATACAGCAGCAAATCTTCAATCTTTAGCGTTCACTCTGACCTTCTGTTCCCTCCTAGACTAAGTAGCTTCCTTCTCTTTCAAAGGAATGCTTTAAACTAGTCTATTCCTGAAAGAGAACAATGCCTTTTCCTGGAAATCTTCAGCCTTTTTCACCACCACATTGACTTTCCTGTTTAGAAACAGTTCCCTAGTGAGCACAAATTCCTCCTCCCCTCCTTAAAAGTCCATTGAGTTTTGTTTCCAGTTTTTAAGAAAAATACATAAATTCAATATTTTTCTATTTATAGTGTTTTTATAGTAAAACTTTGTTATACCACCTAAAGATATATTGGACCAATTACAGTCAACCACTATACTGTAATGTTACAATAATATTATTGTAATGTTACAATAATTAGAATAGTCTATTATACGAATTACACAAATAAGTCTTCACTGGCGTAAACTCTTCCTTAATCTTGGGCAATCCCAAGCACAACTACAGGCTGGGCAGAGAATGGATTCAGTGCTGCCCTGAGGACTTGGGAGTGTTGGCTGACAAGATGCTCAACATGAGTTGGCAGTATGCACTTGCAGCTCAGAAAGCCAGCCATGTCCTGGGCTGCATTAAAAGGAACGTGACCAGCAGGCTGAGGGAGGTGATTCTGCCCCTCTACTCTGCTCACATGAAACTGCACCTGGATTCATGCATCTCTGGGGCCCCCAACACAAGAGGGATGTGGACCTCCTTGAGCAAGTCCAGGGGAGGGCCATGAAGATAATCAGAGGTTTGAAGGACCTCTGCTATGAAGACAGGCTGAGACAATTGGGCTTGTTCAGCCTGAAGAAAAGAAAGCACAGGAGAGACCTTGTAACAGTCTTCCAATACCTATAGGGGGACTACAAGGAATCCGGAGAGGGATTTTTCACAAGGACATGTAGTGACAGGACAAGGCGGGATGGTTTTAAACTGAAAGAGGGTAGATTTAGATTGGATATGAGGAAGAAATTCTTTACTATGTGGGTGATGAGACACTGACACAGGTTGCCCAGAGAAGCTGTGGATACCCCATCCCTGATGATGTTCAAGGCCAGGTTGGATGGGGCTTTGAGCAACCTGGTCTATTGGAAGGTGTCATGCCATAACAGGGGGGTTGGAACTGAATGATCTTTAAAGTCCATTCCAACCCAAACCATTCTATGATTTGATAGATCCAAATGATTCTATTATTAATGGATTTTATCTTACTAGTGTCTACTAAGTTCTGAAATTTCCAATACTATTGCTAACTCTAGAGTAAATTACATCCATCCTTCTTCCTTCAAAACCCAAGTGTTTCTAGGAAGGTTCAATGAACATACAGAATCGAGTTTGTATTTAAAGGCTTAGCAGTTTATGTGTATTAAATTAAGTGCCAGAGTCTGCTGAGGTTCTTTCATTGAATAAATGAATGAGGTTTAGGGCTTATCCACATTGCAAACAGGTGTATAAAGAACTTTTGAACTAGAATTTTCTCCACCTGAACTTCTCTGTATATAAGGAAAGTGCTCAGAATACCAGTTCTTGAACACTTCTTTAACCAAGCTGCCTTGGTTACATAACAGAAACTGTCCCACAGTCTTTTGATCAGGGCTCTAAAGCCCTTTTTTATACAGCTCCTAATCCCAGGTGCTTTGAGGAAAGGGAATACTCAGAAAAAAATGTATTTTTACAGAAAGGGAAGAAAAAATGTTGTTCTGGAGATAACAATATACAAGAACAATGGAGAGTGTTCTGAAATATTAGTTTCCTCTCCCTGTGTAATGTTTGGGGGTGGGGGACATGGGAGGTACTGCTAAGTGGCTTGTGGCATTTTTAAAATGCAAGAGGTTGCAAAGGAAATGGTAGAGTTCATCCACCACAAGAGGATTAGCCACTGAGAAGGGGAATGCACTTGTCAAACAGAAGCAGCAAGATTCAGTAAGTTCATACATGTGTTACTGGGACAATAGAAGACCTGGCACCTAACTACTTATATGAAAGTGATATGCCAGCAATATATCTCATTACAATATATTTCATTCATTTTGGAGAAAGCTAATACTTGATGCAACAACTAAACAAATAAAATCCAACAACCCAATAATCACCAGCTATGCAGAAGTTTTTAGTGGGGCTTAATTCCTTCATTCATTGAATATGTGGGTATCCAACCTTTATCAATCTACATGTGCTTAAAAAAACCTTTGAAAGTAGCTAATAAAAAGAGACCACATAGATTTGTGGATACTTTTCTAAGAAGTAATGCCTCTCATTTACTTTTATATGTTGTTTGTTACTTCAAAATATTTGTCAGATTATAAAAAAATGCCGCTGTGCTTGGCACTGTTCAAACTGAGTCACTCTTGCTTAGGCAGGACATTTTCTTTTTTCTCACAACAGTGTAAGGAGAACAAAAGGGTAGAACATTTTTGCTTGAGTTTGCTGGCAGAAACTTTTCTAATTGAAATGGTGTAGGAACTTTGTTGTCTACACTGGGAAAAAAAAAAAAAAGGAATAGTGCTAATAATACCTCAATTCAGTTTTACATACTGCATTTCCGATGGCATTCAGCATATCCACTTTTGAAAACTAATGACCTGAGTTAGACAAGATCTAAACTTATCTTTCCAGGGAATCTCACTATTTTTATTTGCAGTTATGGAACCTCCATACCAGCATGTCTGTGAAATATTACTTTCAATCCATGTCAGAAGCTCCTAGATTAATTTTTTTTTTTCCCCCAGGAGGTAGGGTAGGGGGAAGAAAGAAAGGAACAGAATTAATAAAAAGGGTCATGAAAGTATGAGAGTAAAGTTTATGGTCTCCTCTCACTAAAAAATAGATAGATTGAAATCTATTTTTTTTTCAGAAACTGTAATGTAATTTACTTGTTTCCCAAGTTCCAGCCAGGGCATTGCCATAATTCAACTCTGCTTTTCTGAATGATTCTCTTTCTCCAGCAGAATAAACTTTTATTTTTTTAAAAAAACACATTATATGTTTCCTCTGTTCCAGTTCTGCAAAACTGATTGTATTTTAATGGATTTATTGTAAATGATTTTGGTTTTATATTGTTGGTTCTTTAATGTAGAAAAACTTCATGTTGAGGATGTTTTATATGTTCATGTCACTGATTTATTACATTTGAGTTTTTAACTTCATGAATTGTTACAGAACCTTACTTATCCATGTCCTGAGAATCTGCCATATGAATACCTTTATTGGTCTGTGGTTTGGTATCTAATTAAGGGTGCTCTGAACAGCTGGAAAAATTCTCATTTTTAGGACAAGAGATATGCAGTGCACATTGAAGAAGAAAAGCTAAGCTGCTTTTATTTATCTTCTCATAATCAAAACCTACCAGAATCCAGTGTGACACAAATTTTCTTTCAAATATTACATGTATTAAGTTATTGTAACAAAGAGCATCCATCTGACTGCTTATTCAAGTAACACAAGTACTTGTCATAATTGTGTTTGTACCATAGTCTCAGAAAAATATTGACATTACACTGCTGTATGTTAAGTGAATTCTTAGAATTTTTCTTTATGTATTATGAAGAGAAATAATTAATCTAAAGACACTTTTTTAAGGATCTTTAGTAAATAAAAGTAATGGTAGCAGCAAATAAGTACATGCACAAAATAAAGCAAAGTATCAGAAGATCTTATCAAAAGCACATTTGAGTTCATAGTCAGATGATTACTACCTTCAATAAATTAGAAATCTGGTCCTATCTGTATGTAATATAGATATCTCCCTGTTTCAAACTCATTCAATAAATTGGATTTTTGAAAAAAAAAATTAACATATGTAGTCTTGAAGTTGTATTAGGATGCTCAAGTTTTTCTCATGATAATATCAGAAAATTTCAAATAATATTTGAAATTTACAAAACATTTGAACAATTTTACATTAGTCACACTGAAGACAAATAAACCCCAAATGGAAACCTGTTGGAATTTTCCAGTTTTCCTTGTTTTCAAATGTCTTCTCAAGTGCATAGTCTTTAACTAAGTGCTAAATTTCAGAATGTATTTCTAACTTTGTTTCCATTTTTTTACCCCATGTTTCATTCTTTATAAAGTTCATTTGTTCCAGAGTTCGGGCTCAGGTACTTCCTTGTCTCTACTGCTTTCTCATTAGTACTCTTTCTTCCCATTAAGACCTATTTGTATCCACAAGAATGTCCTATCTGTCTACATGTATTCACCTAAACCACAGGGATACAGGTATCATTGGGGAATTTCATTAAAAAAGATATGACTAAAATGAACAAAATATTTCCAAAATAGTCCACTGCCTTGTTCAGTTTATTTATTTTTTTTTTTAGTGAACTGTGTTTCCCATGGTATTTTTTATATGTGTTCTACCATCAGACATTTTCTGCAGCAAAATTCCAATAATAATTTTTCTCTGGCAACTTTCAGTCTTTCCCTTGGCTAACAATTCTCAGCACTCACATTGTTCAACACTCACTTCCTAGTTAGTGGAAAAAACATTATCTCATATTTGTATACTAAATCTGATTTTCTATTACATACCTACATATGTTTTATTAGGTATCCTATGGAATATTTGTTTATTTTCATGTTGTGTTTATTAGTGTCTTCAGTGATCTCTTTTATAACCTTATGGTTGCTTTTTTAAATGAAATTAAGATGTCTTCTCAGA
Organism: Nestor notabilis; assembly: GCF_000696875.1. Taxonomy (NCBI): domain Eukaryota; kingdom Metazoa; phylum Chordata; class Aves; order Psittaciformes; family Psittacidae; genus Nestor; species Nestor notabilis. The sequence continues at coordinate 8,494 of NW_009923227.1, forward strand.
CAACCTCTATAGTTTCATAACTATAATATGCTTACTGTTACAAAAAAACCCAATAACTTTGTAAAACCAAATCTCGTATAATCATATATGAGTTCATTATCCTTGTTAGATGTCATGATACTATGTCTCCATCTATTTTTGTGTGTGTGTGTGCATGTCCTGGGTTCACAACAGTGCATCACTATGTCACTATTTGCTAATCATTTTTATGCTCTAAACAGCACTTATCTGCCATATATCCCATATGAAACTTAATAGTCATATCTTCAAAGAACTCCAATAAAGTATTAAAGCAATTTTTCATGTAAGTCAGTAAACTCTCTTATAAGTATGTGTGGCCCACTTGTATCATAAGTTTCAAGAAGTTGCTTTACAAATAACTGACATATATACAAACTGAATGAAACAAGACCAAACCTTAAAAATAGATTACCATATTAAATCTGTTCACCAAACTGGTGTTTCCAAAATCTAACTATAAACTCTTAATTCTACGTTTATCAATAATTATTTGTATAATACTATTTTTCTGAGAATAATTCAGTTTCTCTTGCTCAGAACTACTATCTAAAAATTAAAGATCAATTGAAGACAACAAATGGAACTTATTCCAAACATCTGATACAGATACATGCTGTGAGTACTTATGAACCATATACTTTTTTTTATGTGTACCAAAAGTGAACTGTAGGAAAACTGTGTAAGTTGCCTAAAACCAGCTACACAAAATAAATATAAAAGTAGCAATTAGAACTCAGAGATTTCTCATTTTCATTATATTTAGTCCACTAGAGTATAGAGCTATTTTAAGTGTAATGTACTGACCTATATTTGTAAGTGACCATAATAAATTCTTTTTTGTTAACCAGTCTTCCGTATTAGAAGTGAGCTATTGCTTAGAAGTTTATATGCTTCTATTTGTTAAAGATTAGTATTCAGTTACTTGCCAATTACTGTGAGATCAGTCACACTTCATAACTCTCTGAGATCTGTTAGTTACTTATCATAATGTGAAACTTAATTCTAGTCTTGAATATTTTCTGATTTCTTAGTAGTGATAGGAAAAGACAAATTAATAAATCTAGTAATCATAGTAAATCTATAATCATAGTAAAAACATCTCAGTATAGGCGGATAGATTAAAAGGTTATAAAGACATGTATTCCAAACAATATGAAGCAGAAGGTAAAAAAGATAGGTTTTTAGATAAATCCCATTTCACCATGTATGGAAAGATTACACAAGAGCAAACATCTAATTTGAAGACCCTTGAAGAGGTCAGCATTAAAGTTAAAAGCCAATTCATGTCCTATAAGAGGTACTGATGGTGACATCTACAGATGGCATTGAAACTCTAGAGAGTATTTTGTCCTGGAGAACACAGAATGAAAAACCATTCAAGAAAGTAGCTAGCTGAATAAACACTGTACTTTACAGTCTATAAAAAGTTTTAAATGTCATATAGACCAGGTCTTTCAATAAATACGTTAATGAGATAATTATTTCTCTGCTTTCTTTAACCCTAAAGTCTATAAAGTCTGAGCTGAGCAGTGCAATACTGCTCAGAGGAGAGGTGCTTTGAACTTCTGCTTGCCTCAACAGAACAGGACACTGTTTCTTTAAGAGTGTTGAGTGTTCTTGTTGGGTGACATGGCTTTCCCTTCAGAAAAAAATGAAGGACTGGGGAGGGAGAGGGAGCATTTATGAAAACAAAGGAAGATTTATGCCTCACCAGTGGCAGCTGTAGCAGACACAGGACCTGTTAGCAAGACTGTATTTTCAGACTCAGCAAGGGAGACAAGGCTATGCCCACCATAAGCAAGTTACAGTCCTGGATCCACTTTTCTTGCTCAGAGGAGGGCAATGAGATGTGCTTTGATGCCTCTTCAGGCTAATGATGCCTTGGTGGGCTTTCTAGATCTGTCTGCAAGGCAAGGTCCCTGCTTAATTTCAGATTTCAGTTAGGTTCCTCTGGGCAGGCACAAAATGAGCGAGAGTGTTCTCTGGGGTACCGTCTCTGAGGATAAGCCATGTTTGCAGCATAGGAGTTTTGTATATGTATATTTTTTTAATATATTTTTGTATATTTGATGTAATTACAGTGAACCCGTCCAGATGTTTCTGCTAGAGAAGCAAGGTTGAAAAACTTGTCTGTGCTCTTGCTGTGCTTTATGAGGAGGCAGCTGTCTTACTACAGTAACATTTTAAAGTCTGGAAATGCTGGGGAAGCAGCTGGACTCTGCATCCATTATGCTTTTCACATAAGATATATAGAGTTCGGATGGTCTCTATTTTATACTAAAGAGTTCTTTGGCCTCTGACCACTAGAATACATTACAGTTTCCTGACCATTAATTTTTAATGAGGCCCACCATATTGACCATGAATTACATAGAGTCACATGTAGCATACAGAACACCAATAATTTATTCTTTTTTTTTTTTTTAATGGGAGACATTAAGACAGGTAATTAATATCTACCTCCCTCATCCAGTACCAGCCAAGACAGAATTTAAACAAACTAACTGGCAGAAAAATTTGACACATGCATAGACAGGTCATGTAAGACAGGATTTGGTGGATGTTATGAGGTTGTTTTCCTACAAGTGCACACAAACACCTCCCTTACTAGCTCTCAGTTTCAAATCCCTCTAAGCTGCCACGCAGGATTATGGGTATGTACCTGCAGTCCATCAGGCATGTGCTTTGTCTTCTCTTTTGCGGTGGTACTTCAGGCCGATCGTAAGCACGTATTTATAGCTATTCACCTGAACTGGCTCACAGGATTTGTAATAAACCCTTTGAAGTTTGTATTTGAACCTTTGAATAATTTCATATATAAAACATTGCTATAGAAACATACCAAATGGTGTGTTGTAACCATTGATCTTACTACTATATGAGGTAGTTCTAATCAACAAGAAACAAGGCTGAAATTGCCAGAAACTATAGATGTGTCCACAAAGAAAAAGCATGTGTTTCCAATTAGTACTTTACTGCTTTTCAAAATGGATGTCCAGTGCTTACTAATTTTCTGGCATCCTTCTTTGTAAAAGATGATATCAGTGTTCACCGCTCTAAGAATCTTGCTAGGTTAGATGAAAATCTTTGATTGGAGACATGTATAAATAACAGTAACATGTAGAGAGAAACACTAACATTTCTAATTTTGTACCATAGAGTGTTCACTACATTTCCTTTGAAGGACTATTGCACATTGCCTGGCTATGGAAGGCCTGATAAGGTAGGCTTATATAAAGAAGTCTTCCTGGCTTAAAGGCTTTATAACTCAGGAGTGACAGAGACAATCTGATGTTATCCTCAGGTACTTTGGACATCTCTACATGACCCGTATCTTCAACTAACAATAATCCTCTTTCACCAAAAGACATTCACTCAGACTTTATGTACTTCTATACAAAAATGTAAATAAACATCAGCAATAACATGTTTATAAAAGTTGTAATTTTCTGCCTCTTAAATTCTTGTATTAAAGAATTCTTGATTATAAAACATTTTAATTCTCATATAGAAAACCTTTCCTTGTTTTACACAACTGTGTATGAAAATATATGCAGAAAGCCTTGATACTTATCTTTTACTTGAGAATACTATACTGATGTTCATGGAGAAAAGACGCTCACCACTTACCTCCATTTCATTATGAAGCTAGATTACCAACCAAATAATATATTTTTCTCTGGATTTATATTGATTCACCCTGCTGTGAATACAAATTATAGGATATGACATAAAGATAATACAACAAAAAAGAAAAAAAAAAGGAAAATTTCTTTGTTTGCGAATCTGGAGCATTAATTGCATTCCTGTGAGGCAATCTGGGTGAAGCTTCTGCTAAGCAAATTAGATATAAACTGAAGGTGAGGGCAAAAGGGTCGCCACAGCAAGGGAGCATCGAGTGACAGGCACTGGGACCTCCGATGCATGGCTTGTAGAGCAGATGTTCACAAGGATGCAGTGATTATTGAACTAGTAATAAAAAAGCATCAGCTTACAGGCAGCCACGATGGATGCTGGTAATTATAAAGCATCCCCTGGGAGGAAAATGACACAAGTCAGCCGCATCTCTGCAATCACAGGGGCATAATTAAAGCTCTAGTAACAGTTGTTAATAGGGTGCAAATAAAACAGGGGGAAAATTTGAACGCAGTCTTTTTCTTTTTTAAAGAGACGGCAAAGGACAATGTAATTACAGAGGCTGCATGCTTTTTAATTTCATGATACAGTAAAACAAAAACCTTTAATGTATTTTATACATGCATTTATGCACCACATCAAATAATGCAAAAGTGATTTAGTCTTTGTGTGGCATGATGGGGAGAACAGATTTTTTAACCAGAATGTTTATATTTTAATTTTCAAACTGGGCAAAACACATATATATAAAAAAATGTAATATGTATAAATATTTGTCCATTTCATCTACACAGGAGAGGTACAATGACAGTGTATATGGCTAGTTATGGCTACTATTGGTGCTGTCGTACACCCAACAATATTAAGAAACTAGTAAGTGTCTTTTATTAAATATTATCTTCTATTAAACCCACTTGAAAAAGCAGACAAATTCCTAATTTCTATACTGTTCAGGTATTTTTCACATATTTAAATCATGTTTTCTGCATCCAAAAGTGGAACTGTGTATGACTGGTTAGGCTTAATGATCTACGAATGGTTTATATGTTCCATGTCTAGCACGCTCAGGACTTAGACATCAGTTTCAGTAGAAATCCTTATGAAGTGTTAGATACATAAAAGATGTAAAATCTATCTTTCATAGACAATAAAGACCAGTCAATCACACTTTGACACAGAGTGATAAAAAGTGTCTTTGGTCTATATCTTTCAAAAGTCAAGTGTTCTCATCTAACGCTATAATTAGACAAAAGCCACACAGCAGCATTTCTCAGAAATTTTTGAGTCTGCAAGTTTTTGGAGCCTTTCTAATCCTTTCATTTTGTTTGAGTGGTTTTCAAACTTTGTTTTCACATAATTGATGTCTTTACTCTTGTACAACTTTTGCAGAATTTATCCAAGAGAACAGATTTTTCTCAAGAAGTGTGGTATTCTAAGACTTTAGTACTATACTTGATTATCTTCCTGGGTGTGAGCTATGTCATCTCATTGTCATTTGCATTTTTGTTTCTTTCGCTCTCCTTCAGCATGTTTACCAGCAGTCAGGGCTCTTATCTTTTTCCTTACAGATGAACATTGGACATACAGCACCATATTTTGGTAATCTCTTCAAGCTCAATCGATTAGCTAATATTCAAGGGCTTTTCTGATATTTCTGTTTCTATCAGAAGGATATGTTTATGACGACTTCTGAGATATTTTTGGCTACAGTCCAATTTATTTGTTAAAAATACTCAGAAAATTTGCTTTTTTGAGAACACAACATAAATAAACATGAAGAAAAAGCTTTAATATTCTGAACCTTCTTCTACACCAAGAACAAGCTTGCCTAAAGGGTACTCTCCTTTTATGAGTGTTTTATGAGGGCCATATCTATACTTTGCCCTATTGCAGTGTCAACATTCTTTTACTTCCTGGATCCTTAAAAACACATTTACCTATAACTGTGAAACAAATCCCAACCTATGCATTGTTTTTTAATCACTGGATGATTTATTTCATTATCACCAAAAGATTTGCCATACTGGCTCATAACTGAATTTTGGTTTTGCAATCATTAAACAGAACAGAATTTCACTTGTACTTTATTAAGAGTAAATATAGAGATTTCAGCCAGAACTGTGATTGATGGCTGCGGTTAGTATTTGCAGCATATCAGTATTAAGATGGCATTAGCAATCATTGATAACTACCAATGTATTCTATTGAACAAACAGCTAATAATAATTGTAGCAGACTACCAGTATGTTTAATGTAAAATATTCATGCAGTGTTTAATGAAGGAAATCTGAAGAGAATTCAATAGGATGTCACATGTTGTGCATGCAACTAAAAAAACCCACCAACTATGTTTTACTAGGATGGTATCATTTAAATGATCAAAAAGTTAAAAATTTATGAAATTAATTATATTCCAACACACCACTGACAGATGTTCAGAAGAATATCATTATTTACTACTTACAACTTCCCACTGTGCTGGCTTTGGCTGGGATAGAGTTAATTTTCTTCATAGTAGCTAGTATGGGGCTATGTTTTGGATTTTTTCTGAAAACAGTGTTGATAATATAGGGATGTTTTCATTACAGCTGAGCAGTGCTTCCATAGGCCCAAAGCTTTTTCTGCTCCTCACACCACCCCACAGGGAGTAGGCTGGGGGTGCACAAGAGGTGGGGAGGGGACACAGCTGGGACAGCTGACCCCAACTGACCAAAGGAATATCCCATACCATGTGTCATCACATGCTCAGCATAAAAAGTTATAGAGGGAAGAAGGGGGTAATGTTTGGAGTTATAGGGTTATAGGGTTTGTCTTCAATTTCACTTTTATTTGATTATGCGTTAAAGGAAAAAAGTCCTATTTGTAATTCTTTGGTAGTTCAAAGCAACACAGCCAAAATTTCTATAATACCAGCTGGAATAAAATTTTAAAATTACATATTGTTGTTAACATTTGCAAATAGAAGAACCTGCTTTAAAATCCAAATAGATTTTAAAAACTATAAATCACAGTTGTGGGAATATTTTGATACAGGATTATATACACTCAAAATCCAAAACTGGTAAATAATAAATAGAAATAACAAGGAGATGAAGACTAATGATTCAAATCTTTTATATACTTACCTTAGATGCAGAATATGGAATTGATTACACTGTGAATTACACTAGCCTTAATAAAGAAAAATAAGTCCTAGGCATCTCTTACCATGTTCATCTTCCCCATGTGTAAGCAATGCCTGCATTACATCACTGAATCCAACATGATATATAAGCGCCATTTTCTAAAGTTTAAATATCCAGGAAACAGAGCTCCTCCATAGGTTATGAGCATGTTCAGTCCTACTTGAAAGTACTTTAAAATTGAAAATCTTAACCAAGAACATATTTACTGTTGCATACATATATAGGAATCATTCTTTAATTTCAGTAGTGTTTTACCAGTATCAAAATGGTCTTGATGACAGCAGAATGAAGCCCATTTTCCATACTACAGCAAAACTGAAATGTCATGAGCTCCAAGGACTTTACGGTATGACTATTTTCAGACATGATATTAGACATTAATAAGGTTTCATTCCTCTAGTACCACTACTTGCAAATGGCAGAATTACCCAGTTCCATAAAACTCTACAATCACTAACTGTGAAATAATGGACTCTATATACAGGAAATTCAATCACTGAGAAGTCTACCATAAAGAGAACTGCCTACATACTTAGGAGCAATTTTGTTTGCCCTACACTGAAGTTAAAGAAAGCCAGCTGAAAAGGAATTAGATTTGTTCCTTACACACAAACAGGTAAAGAAATTTGGACTACTGATTTCACAAACACCAGCATTAATTGTACTCTTACACTCTTGAGCTGCACACTGAGTGATACTTTCATCATATGTTTCAGAGTATTTTAACAGTTTGTGAGTTGATTGCTTTGGTTTATATAATACATTTTTAACTGATGTCAGAAAAATCTGAGATTTAGATATGTGTATTTTATGTAGAATAATTAATGAGTTTCTATTAATTGATAATGATTATCCTGTTCTTCAGGCAGCATAAACATATTTCTATTGAACGGATATTCTTAAATGAAGTAAGAGTATTCCTAGATACAATTTAATTCTTCCAGTATAAAAATCCTCAGGAGGTAATAATATTCCCATAAATTTTCTGCAATCTACATGGCCAAATTTCTGTCTATTTCCTTCACTCCAAGAAAAGGAAATAGTAATATCATGGAGAAGTTTGTATAACTTTCTGAGTCCATGTAACCATTGGACATTCTTATTCAAACAGATTATTCAAGATGAATACAGTTCCTTCACAGGCAGCATTTGATCTATTCTTGCTAGCTTTCCTTCCTTCCAAAGTTATGATAACAATGTTGTAGATTTTGCCTCCTTCTTTGGCTTGCAATTCTGTAAACCCAGGCTTTTGGCAAGTCAGATTTTTAATCTGCAGACAGATCAGGAACAACAAGCAGTCCTATATTTTCTTCTGAGATTTTAGGGCCTTACTTCCAGAATTTTTGTTGTATTATCACAGAGAGGAGCATCTTGTCTAGAGAATTTTAGCTCCTGTTGCCTACTTAAGCAGTAATCTGTCCTGTTTAGGGATAGCTGATGACTCTGCACACCAGGAGTTTGCATTTTGCTGTTGACTGAGGTTAAATCTCAGCTCTGTCATAATTGGCCTTGTATTTATGCTTAAGTATTCATGGATAATAATTAAATTTTTACACTGTTGAGATTTTCAGCAGAAAAATGCAGGTCTATATTTGTACAAATATACTGCCACTGGCATTCAGCTTTTTACAATGTCTTTACTTTCAAAGTAGCTATCAGATGCTAGGTTAATGATATGGTCTCTAGTAGTCCAAATGGTAGCTAGCCAAATTGGCATTTTGTTGCATTGTTATTGTTATTGCTACCAATAGCCTCACCTGGTATCTTTTATCTTTATAGAGAAAATGTGTCAGCTCCAGGAGATTCTTTTACAAGAACCTATATATTACTAATTTTTTTGTGATAATTTCTTGTAGTTTGCTATAGTTTGCATTCTTTCACTGGAATCACTATGATTAGTTAATTATTAAATCAATTTCTCCCACAGCTGGTTCGCTTATCTCCAATTGCTTTGAGGTAATACTTGCTACTGCTAGAAATATTGCAGTTGTCACATACAGTTCCTGAGCTTGGATTCCTTTAAGATAACAGTGTTCAGTTGGTTTCATTTTAGCAGAGATTTTTATGACAAACTTGGGTACAATTTTATAAGTAATAATGTTACGATTCTGGGAAATACTAGTAAGAAAAAGGTATTTCTGCTGTTGAACTATGTAAAAGTATAACAAAAGATTTCCCCTGAATGGTTAATATTAGCTATCATCAGTATTTTGTCTTACAATATTATTTTCCTTGTTGTAGCCAGTGTAGAGTAGTATCTGAATTAACAGGGTAACTTCATAGCAACTTCATAGTAATTTCAAAAAAATGTGGAATACAATACTTTAAAAAATGGTTGCTTTATATCTCTGTGACTTCATTCAAGTGTTTTGTGTCTTTTGGAATGTTCTATTGCAACTGGATTAAGAGATACTTGATTTTGGCCACCACCAGTGAAGCAGCAGTACACTTCCTGGCCCTGCACCCTATTGTTAACAGCAGAGAGGGTCTGTATTGATTGGTAATTTTAGGTGTTATACAGTGATGAACTTTTATAGTTTAAAAATATTTCACCTGCTACTAGTTGTGTCTTTTTTTTTTTTTTTTCTCTAGTGAATTGTAAATCTAAGGAAAATTTAGCTTCTAGACTTCCAATTAACTAGAAATGGTCATAATTTTCAGGTCTGTCAAAATGCTTACTTGATATCCTCAGTCAGTTTAAAAGGTAGGAGTATTCATTCTGGCATGATCTTATTGTTTTGCCTAATGCTTAGTCACAGTGGAAGCCCTTTACAACTGCTACTTCATAGGAATTCTTGGTGTGACAGTTCTGATTTTAACATCAAATTATCTCCAATTTGTTTTGTTTGATTTCCCTCTCATGAATGGCTTTGTGCTTCAGATAGCTCCATTTCTGTATGTTAACCCACAGCAGGAGGGCAGATGTCACAGGGTGACTTTAGTACCTGTACTTTCTCCTTTCTGATAGAACTAGTTCACACGCCAGTTTTAAATAGCCTCCCTGAAATGCATAATGGTCACCCACCCACTGAGATCTAAGTCAGCCCTTGCTCACTTGGAGGTTGGCCAAAACTGTGCTGCTGTGATGCAGAGCGTGTCACACTGCTTCTTCCTCTGATGTGGAAATGGAACTTTAACAGTCAGCAAATCTCCTTAATTTGAGTCTCTCAGTTGAGGGATATCAGTTGGAATCTTCGCTTAAAATACAAGCAGCTAGCAATAACAGCAGAAAGCCCCTTTCTAGTTCTCTGTCTAATCCTTGTTTAAACTTCCAAAGGTGAGCAAAGGATGGAAGCAGTAATAACAGGAACAGCTGATTTGTGCAGGAAGAAAATGCATCACTCATTAGCTCATTTTCAATGAGCAGACAGCATCTCCTTACGTATCTGACTCCTCAAGCCTCTAATATAGTAATCTCTATTTCTGAAACACTTATTGCTGTAGTTTTGCAAATGGCAAAAACTTTCTAATATTTGTGCTAATACATTACGTCTAACATTTATGATTCTTTAAATTCCTTATATTTAACCAGACATAGAATGTTCTCACCGCCTATTGTGTCACAGCAAGAATGCATATTGCATTTATACACAGTCATGAATGTGCATATTCGTGTTACATTACATATGGGTAAAATTTGGACATGATCTTATAGAGATACTATGAATTTAAATTTTTAACTAATTTAAATTATAAACAAATTATAAACAGAACAAGGTGAGGCGTGACTAAAAGTGGATGAAGAGACAAAGAGATAGATTAGGTGAGAGTCAGCAAGTTGGCAGTTGCAGTGTTATTACTGCTTGTTTGCAGGTTTGGTGGGACAGAGGATATGTGAGAAATGCTAATAGAGGAAAAGAGAAAACTGATTCATCAGGTTCTTTCTTAATATAATTCCCTCCAAAGCTAGCTCTTCTCCCTTTCTAGTGGAAGTATGTCTGAAAGAAAACAGCAACAGAATATACTTTACGTCACATACAAGAAATAAATAGCTTGTTCACAGAAGCAGTTTGCAACTGACAGTTTTCCAGGCTAGACATGGTGACTGCTGCACCTCTCTGGAGAACCCTCATTTCATCCAGACCAGCCAGGCTGTATGGAAGTGCACACTGCAGACATATGTTGAACTGCTTCGAACGTGCAGATGTGTGTAGACGGATCACAAAGTAGAGATGTAACTGCAGAGGAAAAACCTCCATTTAGGTTTTGGTTTAGGTTTGTTTGGGTTTTTTTTTGTTTTGGTTTTGGTTTTCTAAAGCAGAGTCCCAGCAGAAGTAACATTTGGGAATGTTTAGCATACTTTCAGAAGTGAACATGCATTCCTAAGAGAGTATTCCCCATCTGCTCTAGGACAGATTTTAAACACCAGCTGCAGAGTCCTTAAGTATACATTCTGAAGTTACACTGCAGTACTTGCTATAAACACTGCTGCTACCTGACAGCTCTTATTGTGATCAGCTCTTTAACCTACATACCAGAGAAATAAGACTGTCTGGCTAGAGCATAAATGGGTTGGTGCTACCTCCACACTGGAGTGATGATTAATAAAGCAGTGATTTGCATGATATGGTATGTGGACAGCTCATGCCACTACTATAATCAAGAACATAATTCAGCAGCAACCTAACACTGGTAGAAAATTACTTTGATATTGCTGTGCCCTGAAGAAAAAAAAAAGAAAAAGCTAGATATTCAGGATCCAGCACATACTACTGTGAAGGATGTAGTGCTTTCTGAGTCAATAGGAAACCAACCAGCAGATTACTGAAAGAAAAGTTAATTTCACCCTTCACTTTGTCCCTGACTGGTCATATCACAAAATCACATGTAAAGTTTCAGTTCACCTGTGCACAAAACAGAGATGATGATTAGAGCACATGGCTATTTGTTTTGTTTGTAGTTTTGTTTTTTACTCACCAAAATAAACAACTAAAATAATCTCCTACAGCCGTTTACTTTTTTGTTTGTCCTTTCCCTGGTGCAATAAAAATTCCCAAGATTAATTTTGTTCAAAACCAATGGCAGCTTCATTTAATTTTGTATATTTTTTCTTTAAATTGCAGCTTTGTGAAAACAGTCCCAGATACACAGTTTGTCATACACACACTGTTTCCAGCATGGGCAGTTAAGCGAATTGACCTGGAATCCACAAACAGTGCCAATCCACCTAAATCTACATTTTCTGTGAATAAAATGTTTGGCTGAATAGCTTTGAGAAACTCTAATGATCATCTTTACCCTTCTCAGAATTCTGGGGAGCTTGATTAAGGTTTACAAAAACTTTCCAAGAATCTTTTATTACAGTTGTTATATGAATGTAAGGATTTTTTAATATTCAGGTTGTGGCAAAATCTCCTATAATCCTGAAATTTTGCAATTCTCTGCCTCAGAGCATGAACTTTCCATGCTAAAATTTAATTATGCCAAAATAGGAATTCTGTATGAAGAGTTAATGTTTTTAAGCAAAGTCCAAATAAAACTGTATTATAGCAAATACAGTTTGCGTAGTGTGAAAGAAGGGCCTTGTTTACGAGGAGCAGAATCATATGGATGTTACTGTCTGGTGGCTTACCACAATACTTCAAGAAAATTAATCTTTTTAAAGAAACAATCAAGGCAAAGTTTGAAATTATATGTGTTTATGTATCTGTAGGCAAGCAATTTTTGTGGGGATAAGTATTACCGCTATTACCTTCTCATGCACCATTTTTTAAATTATTTCATGTTGGTTTTAGTGAGCTTTTACTGTCAAAAAACAGCTTTCATCACCAGACTGGAGCTCTTTGTTCAGCATTTTTAGAGCAGTCAGGGGTGACGGTATGGAACTTCCACACCCAGATTAATGAATTGTCATTTGCCTCTGCTCTGCTATCCATTGCTCCCTATGCAGCAACAGATCATATACCGATAGTAAATCAGATCCAGTATGTTTTTCTAATTTTAGTTTTGGGCTAATCTATCTAATGGTAAAAGCATCTGATCCAGTTTTGCTTTTATTATGACCTATACAGCAGGAACTTGATCACCAAGGGAACAGTGGAGTCGCACAAGGTCAAGTTCTGTTCCTGCATGAAGTTAACGTGGAATATATGTGAATAATAAGGAATGCATTATGAATGATGGGTATCCGTGTGACTACCACGAAAACTTCAACAATAAAGTTGTAAGATTTATAATGGGAAATTACTTTTTGTTCTGTACTTAATCTGCTGAGGTAACTATGCAGAAAGACAACTCTAGTCCCATGAAAAAAATATGAAAAATTAAATCCCTTACAGAATATTTTCATTTCTGTTCTCACTTGAATTTTTCAGTACTTCAATGTATTTTTTTAAGTATATTTCAACATTTAAGAGAATTTTGGTCAACTTGATAGAAACTATAGTTTTAAATTCTGTGGCTCTTTCTCTGCTGTCAAAACAGCTAATTCACTTGTTTCTTTTGTTTTATAAAACTGAGAGCATCTTAGAGTCATCTTGAGGCAACATGAGAGAATATAAAATAAAATTCTTATAGCCTGGAGGTATAAAAAAGCTTTTCCCAAATCATCAGTATGTTAGGAGACTTCTGCTCCCTAAAGTAACGTTACTGTTTATGCACTCCTGGCTTAAAGTTCTTATTTACTTGGCTTTAGGAAGAATATGTAAACAGAAACATTGCTTTAGTCAGAAGGAATTAATTATTGAAATCAATTATTTTTTCTTTCAGACTACTGCAATCAGTCTGCAATGACTTGGTGTAAATATAGTTGTCTCATTTGCTGTCTTTGTGAAGGTAAAATCATATAAATCAAAAAGAGTGGGTTTCTGGCACAAGATTTCTGCTCCCTTCTACCCCCATAGATTTTTTTGGCTTTTATTGTACTTCATGCTGTGCTGGCAGGAGGAGATAGTCACATTTGCTTTAGGCAGAAGAAGGTTTTGCTTTGGCCATCTACATTTTAAAACAGTCTATTTTTAACCTACAAAACCGTATGAAACAAGATTTGCTTCTGCATAGTCTGACTTCAGCTTTCAAAGGCTTGGAATCTGGAATAAAACACAGCTACATTTGGGGTTGCATGCAAACGCAGTGGGAATAAGAGAGAAAACTATAGGCCATGCAAGATTTCTCACACGACACAGGATGCCCCAGGCCAGGCATCCAACATCTGATTTATACCAGACCAGAATCCGGCCCCTTGCATCTTACTAAGGTCACTATTTTGTTGTTGTTGTTGTTGTGATTAAAGGTATTTCTATCTTATTTCTTTTGTTGAAATAAACCCCTTCAAGCGAATGAGAAAATTCTTTTTCCAGATGTATTTTCTAACATATTCATGGCCACTGGGAAGATTACAAAGCAGCCATGATTTTCGAGATTTCTCTCTAATGTAGGTTATACTACTGTCTTTTTAGTTACCATCTTCCTTATTTTTTAGTTCCCTAGAGTAGATTGCGTGCCTGTCTAATGTTATGTTTTAGTCCTTACACAAATCTTTTTCTGAATATCTAACTTTTCTGGGAAAGGTGACTCTACATTTAGAGGTTGTTCCCAGAATGGGTATTTCCTGACACCTGAAGGCTAACTGTCTGTGAGCAACACATGGCTTCTTCAAAGATGTGTCATAGAGGGCAACAGCCAGAACTTCCTGCAGTTACCAAAATACCTCTGTGAGCAATATTGGTTTGGGGGTTTTAGATTCCCCCTAGAACTTGAACTTGCCACAAAGGACAAGAGGTAACAGCACACATGCTGCCTCCTTGTAAAATTCAGGGGAAGATCTGACCTCTCCTAACAGCTGTTCTTCCAATCTCAGGATGCTATGTGCTGATTTAAGTGCTTTGACTTATTAGACCTGATGATGGAGGAAACCTATTATAGACACATACATGCTGACAACAATATGTATTTTTACTAATTATTTACAAAAGCTGCTATTCAATATAATAGTATGGCCTAATGGGTTCAGAATTCTGAAATCTCAGAACTGACTGCCTCTCTTGAGCTGTCTAATACATAAAATTTTTTTTTATTTATGGGCTCCTTGCTTCATATATGTATCAATATGTTGATATATAGGAATTGTGGATCATGTCCTTTGGTAGTTCAGATTGGCATAGCTCCACTGTAACCAGTGGTTCTATATTAATAATGACTATAATTACAATGGAAGGTACAGTATCCTGTACCTTAAATTACAACTTTGACAGCTGTTGCTGTGCATCTGCTGTGTGTTTGACAGATTACTTAAAGCTAGCCTAATCTGGCCACACCACTACTCTCCGCCAGACATGCTAACAGTGCTAATTTAAACAAATACATTGCATTCAGCAGCTCTTGGCCTACAACAAGTGAGGTACCATGTGGAAACAAAGATTCTGTTCACAAACTTACAAAACAGGCTGAGTCTTAAGAATGCCAACAGTATAAAAAAACCTTAAAGTTAGACTGTGAGGTTTCTGAATCTGATGGTAGACCAACTTCTACTTCACTCCATAGGAGCTAATGTCTGATTGAGAATATTTCCTATAAAAATACAAAGTTGCAATTTAGTCTCTCCCTAAAATGTATCATTCTTTCCTGGACAGATTAATGTTGGTACCTCTCCTAACTGAAACCAGAGTTATCAATGCTCTTAAGACATGCTATTTTACTATATAAACCTAAATACTGTTGATTAAAGTCAGAGAAGTTTCTATTTCCATTTACAGAAAATTCGATAGATGACAAAATGTTTAACTGCAAAATGAGAATTTATCTTCTTCAGCTCATAGAAAAGTATATCAGTTTTCTGACCAGAGATTCTGTCAAAGAACACTGGTTCTCAAATTGATGGTCATTTGTTCATTTATGCAGTATGTGAAATACATTATTCATTTAATGATAGAAGAGTCAGTTTAAAAATTTAGGATTGACTGAGTCTTGCTGAGTGAAAAACTGTCATATTCATGTATTCTCAAATAGTCTTACATATGACTTAGCAAAGAAAAGCATGTATAAACTTGATTTTCCAGTGTGGGCTGCTGGCCCTGGTAAGGGACAGAATTATGGTCAGCCCTATACAAGCACACAAATTACTGAAAACTCAGAATTATCCTATATGGAATACTTGACAAGATGTAGAATTTTCATTTTTAATCTCTTACATGTAGTCTTCTGAAAGTGGAAAAATATCACAAAAGGAAAGCAATGCCAAAAAAAAAAAAAATCACTGGCCTCTCCTAAAGAAAACGTGCAAATGTCAGGAGATATTCACTATGCTTTGACGTAACAAAAGAATGACCTAAACTGCACTGGTATGAAGGAAGGCAAGGAATCAAAAAAGAACACAGTTAATTCTTCATCTTTATTTATAACGATCTTAATTTCCTAACCCTGTTTGCCCTGGCCTTCCTGCTTGCTTTCCTTTCATCTGCTTTCTATGTTTTTTTTTTTTTCGATAATTCTGGTTGAAATTCCATTTCACTATGATTTCCATTTCATAATGATTTCTTTAAACCTTAAATATAGCAGCCTATAAAAAAATCTCAAATTCTATTTTGTTGTTCCTTACCAAAATTTTAAACTATTATTAAAAAAAAATCTGAGATCTTAACAAAACTTCCTTTACTTTTGCTAAATCTTGAGGCCTTGTCTTGTAATAAATAAAAGGAAATAATGATGCTTAAGAAGTTTCATTTGGAAGTACATTCCAATCCACAGACCACGCATTTTACCTGGAAGGAAGGGATTAAAATGCAAGATCACTTTTTATTCTCTGTATTGTCAGTGCTATGACTTTAGTGCATTAATGGTCTTTGCCATTTGTGAAGTAACTGTTCTCTAAAATCAATAAGCATGCTCAGCTACTTGCCATTAAAATCAATCAGTACTACCCTTCTGATTGACGTCACATCCAACTGTAAATATCAAGTAAGATGTCACTTGGTTTTCATTGTGTTTTACCTTTCAGAAATAGATTTCTTTTCTATCACTGAATTGTTGAAGCCTTCTTAATTATTTCTGATACTTTGAAGTGGAATTAGGATCTCTCTGGGGGGAAAAAATGACTGTCCATTGTCCTGAGAGAGTATTAAGTCCTAATATAAGATAAATGGTCTGCAATTACTGATGATTTCAAAATTAACGTCACTGAAAAAATATTATGTTATGAAGAAAGACTAGAGAAATACTTTTAGATATTACTACATGTTGTTTAGATATTAACCAGTAGAATTAGCTAATATCTCAGTGCTTCAGTTTTGAAAATATGCAGGTCAGTTATGCCTAGGTATGACTTATTTATAGTGGGATTAATTTGGAAAAATCTTATTAATGCACTTTCATGATTGTCTAATTGCTGTGTATATGAGACAAATGAGACAAATTCTGCTTCAATTATTTCATGATAAATGCAGAAAAATTAAATTATTTCAGAGGAATTGATTTTCAACTCTAATGCCCAGAGGAGTTCTTCATTGCTTACATGAAGAAGAAAAGAACAAAGATAAAAAATTAGCATGTGGGACTTAATCCTCTCACTCTGACCCAGGAAAATGCAAATTATATATGACACAAAATAGACATATGAATGCATGCGTTTCTTGAGGACAGCAGAAAGTGATAGGGCTGTTACTTCTGCTAGGACTGGTGTAGTGTGTGGGATGATTGGGAAGCCAGTCTGGCAAAACTTTATGAAAAGAAAGATCCTTGCTTAGCCTTCCCCACCTCTTGGATTGCACTAGCTAACTTTAGGATTTCTAACTGAATGAGGATTATGAAGGATTCTTGCTTTATCCTGGCTCTAGGTAGTCTTTTATCAATGTTCATTACATGAGTTCTTTTACTGGTCTGCATCAGATGCCATCCTCCAAACTGACGCCACATTCTTTGATGTGACACCACATTCATAATAAAGCAAGATTTGCTGAAGATTTGCATTTCAGGTTTGAAGGGTTTTTACCAAGCATGGCTTTTAAGGACTTTATATTCTTGGCAAGAGTTGTATATGATTCTTGTCATTTTTATTTGCAGCAAACGGTGTTTAAATAATATGTCAGAGATAATTAAAAATGTCTCCCCAGTAGCAGAAATATAGTAAATTTATTATTTATTATCTCCATCTCAATATGAGAAGATCTCAAATAAATGAATTTGAATAACAAATGGAATTGGATTTCATTTAACACTTCAGAGTAGTGTTTGGATCTCCTTTAATGACTCTTTGACTGACATTTCTACATCTACATTTCCCCAAATGCCAAAACACTCTACTAACTTTACAGGTTCATTTACCTTGCTCACTCAATACATTGGGCAGTCACCTGTATGATGTTGCATAAAGTCACCTCTGAAATAAAGCATCTTTCAGAAAGTGGCTCACTTATACCCTGAAACTAAAAAGAAATCATGTATCTCACAAAACCACTATTGAAGTCTTACATCACCTGAATGCAAATGTCCAATGGGAATTTGGGTACAGCAAATCTTGTATAAATTGCCATGAGAATTTTTACTAACTTGCTATTTTGAGGCTTAAAAGAGTAACTGAAATTTCTGATGAGCAGAGCACTGCACTGCATCGTACTTTCTTTGTTTGATACATTACAGACTCCATGAAGAAAGGGTCATAAACCCAAATCCCTAAAAATCCTGCAGAAAAAAAAGCTGAATGGTTGTGCTACTTGGGTTGTGAACTAGATGAAAATTTGAATGAAAAGGAGTTAGAACTGTTACATAACTATAACATTTATGTTCTTCCGGCTTGACTTTTCATTTTGGAACCTTTTGAAAATACTCCACCAATAACAGAAGCACAGTCCAAAGCTGATACATTGAAAATGTAGTTTTATGATGTTAAGTAGTAGATGACAGCTTCTGGCTTTCTTTGAAGCTCATAGGAAATAGTTCCCTGAGTTACATAAATTATTCAGGAGATTTTAGCCTGTTTCTTCAATGAGGTGTCCTCACGGAGCCTGAAGAGCATTCAATATTTCAATGACAAAAATGCTTGGTTTCTCTCTTAGCAGATATTTTTGGTACTGGAAACATATTCCCATGATATCCAACAAGGCTTCACCTTGCTGTTACACTACAAGTTAATCTTGACCAGCTCCTTGCCTTGTTGTTTCCCTTTACTCTGATTCTCCCATGGGGATTTAATTTTATTCCAGCTACTTAAAATGAAACCAAACCTGAATTTTCTGTCTGAAATAACACCATGGTTTATTAATGTCTTCAACTGAAGCTTTCTAAGTAATTCTATGGCAAATAGTAGAGTTGCATGCAAAGATATTGCTGTCTCTAGGGAAAATTTCGATAGATAAGACCTATTCCTTGGATGTGTTTCTCTTCAGAGACTAAGGTACATGAAGAGATTAATTTCTTGGGCTGTGTGGTGGTTCATATTGATGACTTCATTTAAGTCAAATCACCCTACAGACTGTATAAGAAATTTTATTTCAAATGTAATTTTAAAGATTATTTCTCATTAAACTGTCTTTAAGTTAGGTTACCACTTGCCCAAAAGCTCAATTCAATACATTGTAATACAGTATATAGACTATCCTGAATGAAAACAACTGCTTTGGAGGTATCACAAGTCATATTAATGGTGGACTGCCCATTGTAATTAAAATCAATCTACAGTCCCTAATACAGTAATTCTTATCTCAACTAGAAATACTAAATCAGTAAGTAGCCATGATTTAGTTCCTAAAATGAGAAAGAACTTTGTGCTTTTTCATTTCCATAGCTAGCACAACAGTGGAAAGAATAAACTTTATTTTCAGCACTACAAGCCAAGGTTACTAATACATTTATAACTAATCAGGATATATTTCAAAGACAAAATAACAGAGTGAAAAAAGTGGTTGTGCAAAGGCTTGCTTTCGCTTCAATGAAAGGAATCCCTGAATCAGTCGTCATAGACCACTAACATACATCAACCATTATGTATATGATATCGCAATCCCAGATTTTCTGAGGTTATTCAAAATATATATTTATTTCACCAAAATAAGGAATTAAGATTTATTTCCTTTTGTTTCACATATTTTATTACAGCACACAGTCTCTGAAAGAATTGAAGTTTAGTAAGTTAAGAGGGAGCTGGGACATTTTTTGCCTTGGTATATAAACCTTGTGAAGATATAACCTCTTTCAAAATAGGCAACTTTTCAGGTTGCCTATTTCTACATAATATACAGGTTAAATAGCAAATGTTTGAATATTTTGAGTATAGCTTTTGCTTTAATGATAATAAACATGTCCTCAGTCAGTACATTTATCTAACCGAAATGTAGTTCGATCTTCAAGATATTTTGGCAGACAATATATAATCCTTACATAACTGCAAGAAAATCGAGGATTGGCTAGATTTAGATATTGACCCCTTTCTAAAAAAATTTTCTGGGCTGGTCTTAAATCTGCCCTGAACAACTTTCTCCAGTGTGTTATTCATTATCTATCACTAAAGTGTTTTTCAATCACTCAACAGGTTTAAGATTATTGGTCGTTGTTGTGCCCTTGCTTACTAAAAAAAAAAAAAAAAGGTAAGAATTTCCTACAAACTTCTCTTTCTATTACTGTAAGCAGAAGATCAGACACCAAAAATATCTCCGAATTCCAGTCAACTGAGCTACATTACTTCCTTATAGCGTGTTCTTTATGAGCAGCTCTTCAGACTTACAAAGATCCTTTTGATTCAAGTCTGCATAAAGTAATGATCATGCCAATTGTTAAAATATATGTTGGATTTTATTATGCTGGGTACATTCTTTTTTTCCTGCTTTCGGCTTTATTATGATTTCTTGATTTCACATTGGGCCCAGGTTCTCAAAAATATTTGTGAAAATGTCTTCTATTGATTCTAGAGTAAAAAGAGCTATGGAAGAACAGACTAAAGACCCATCTAGCTGAGAACAGTCTCAGGCAGCAGGCAGTAACTAGTGCTTATGAAAAGACTGTATGCTCAGGCAAATAGAGAGTGCTGTTTCTTCTCTATTTCTGGCAATAAGGATGAAGAAACCAGAGGCTGTATCAAAATAAAATAAATTTAGTAGATCCTATTGTTCAAAATCCCCACAATTATATTCAGCACAGTGTGCACACATTTCATAATACTTGTTTTAAATACACTGTCACCCCTTTTCCAAAATAGATTCCTCTTCTGCCTGGTTTCTCCCTATGTGAAAACATAACTCTCATCAAGTTTTCTGCTCTTTTATGTACTTTTTTTCTAGTAGTAATGTATCTTTCTTGATACTGGGGACCAAAACTGCTTACACTGTTGAAGTGAAGTAGGTGTTTAAATACTCTGATGTTTTGGGCTGCAACCTGTGTACACTTATTCATTGTGTATCAAGGCAATGGAGTCAGAGTTTAATGATTTACAACAGTCTAAATTTATTAAGAGCTTGAAGGCAAAGGAGAGTCTCATTGAAACCAGGAGTTATAAGGCTATGCCATGATAAATGCTATATTCAGTCAATGCTTTTATATGAATTAAGTCTAGCGTGTTGACTCGCATGTTTAAAGTTAAGTCCAAAATAAGTGCTTTGTTGGACTGAGTCCCAGAAACCTGCCTCTGTGACAGTCCACAGAGGTTCATCAGCAAAATTTCACTGCTGATACAGAAGCTGCCTATACTTTCCAGTGAAACTGCTTGATCGATCTTTGACCTAGTGTATTCAGCTTTACTATTTGGAAACTTTCCTAAAATATTTTTTCAGCAATTATTCAGATATCATTGACTTAAATGCCCTGCCACTGTTATCCCTTTTTCTTATAAACTCTAGCTAGCTATAATTATCATCTTGCTTTTGTTCTTTCAAGTTACAAACCATTATTTTCCTTTGTCATCCATTTAGTTCTTTAAATAAATATTTAAAAGTTTTTATCTTTTAATTTAACATTTAGCATTTTAAATTATTTTCCTTCCCAAGCACAGGCCTACACACACTTAGATTTACTTATAATCTTCCTTTCAGCACTGTGTATAATATTCCCTCTCATTGTCTCTTGGGGAACAGTACATTTTTCACATATCTGAAACCAAACCAAGGTGTTTTCAATCTAATCTTCAGGGTCAGAAATAGGGCAAAGAAGTCCCCTGTTCTTGCAGGTTTTATAGCTCACCTGCAAGATACAGTATAGAGTATTTCTCCCCACAGATCTAACTGATATACATTAGAAGAAAACAAGGGCTAACCTAAAGGTATTCTTTCTCATTACTGTCGATACCTATGAAACTACAAAAAGAATAATGCACCTGGTAAATCTAAAGACTAATATAGTTTGCTCTTTCATGAGATATAGTGAAGTAACAAATCAACTTTTTAGGGTTAGAAGCCTCTTGAGCTTTCTTTTTTTAATCAGACTATTGATTTTCTCCCAACATTGATTGTCTAAAACTTGATAACTGCCACTTTTCACCTTCATACAAAAGGATGCACTGCAGCCTGAATAAAATATCTTGAAGTTCACAAAACTCCAGGTAAAAATAAAACTCTGCCACTATTGGTTGTCAGCAAAAAAATCACTCCTTTACAACCAGGGATGTTGCAAAATACAGTGGTCTGTGTTGTAACTTACCACTGCATCTCGTGAATATATTCATTAAGATGTTTAGTCACTTTGTGACTATTATGCAAAGGCTACAGGGTAAATCCTATCAAGACTCAAGCTAGTAGTGATGAACAGAAATATTATGGGATGTTATGTGAAAGTTCTCATGCAAGCTGTGTTTCTCCTCTGGGAGTAGAAAAATTATGAAAAGTAATTAGTACCAACAAAGCCTTCTCTTCTCTGCAGAGAGGAGAGAGGGCTTTGTTGGTACTAATTACTTTTCATAATTTTTCTCTGCAGAGAGGAGAGAGCAATGAAGAGTTTGAGTCCTGATTCAGGAACATTATACAAAATATTTTGAAACAAAGTTACAAAATTAAGTCAGAAATTCTATGTTTTAAAATTAAAATATATTGTCCAACACCTCTCTCTCTGCAATCAGTTCCTCTGTAGTTCGACACAGTTTTCTGTTTTGCCTTTCTTGGCTCATGATTTTTTCTGACCTCTTGATATTCACCAGGCCATCTTGTATTCTACCATAATAACAAAACTACTTTCTTAAACTATGAGAATAAAGATAGCAGCACTTCAGAATCGCTTCAAGCCCAGTAATGTACAGCTGGTTTTAATTTTTTTATGACTGTCATTCAGTTCCAAAAACTCACAGGAAGAGCTGTTTTTAGCCTTTCTTTAAGATAAAAAGATGCACCTCAAAATACTTAGAATCAATTACAACTTAATAAAAAAAGGGAAGAAAAACATCCCTTAATAAGAAATTCTCTGATTCTGCAATGACCCTAGAAAGTCCTAGTCCTCCTTTATGCACACTATGTCTTTTCTGCTAATTTTATTAGCTTTCTTCATTTGCTTTACTTGGTGAAAAAACAGTCATAGACGATATATTTAGAAGCAGAGGATAGTATTAGGAAGGAGAAAGGGATCTATTTGGTCCTGTGGAAGTCCAACACCAGCAGATAATTTTTACTTGCAAAAATAATCTCTTCTGGAGAAAAAACAAAAAAAGCAACAAACAAAACAAAACAAAACAAAAAAAAAAACCCCAAAAACCACCAAAAAATGGCCTGAGGCAAAAAGAAGGAACTATTCTTGGAAAATTCTAAAATATGTCCACAATCAGAGGGAATTCTAAGATTGAGTGGAAACATGCCATTCATCTGTTGCTGCAATTAGGGTTAGACTGATACAATCGCTTGGTCTTAAGGTATTAGTTTAAGCCATGAAATTAGAGGGCTGGGACATTTTCTGGGTATTAATAAATGGCTGGGATGACTAATAAACAGCAATGCAGTAAAAAGCAAACCCATACAGTAGTGAGTCCTCAATAAATTTCTTACAATAGTGGTATTGTGTTGTTCTAAACTGAAAACACAGGGAGAAATTATCTTTTTCTGTCGACACTTTTAATTTATTTTGTAAAAACAGTGGGTTAAGCTTTGCAATAGCTCTGAGTGTCAGAAAAATTTAAATTTCATGTTTCAGATGAAGAAACAAACAAACAAACAAGTTTTTGAGTAAGTTTTGGGGGTTTATTTCCAGGAAGCCTGATCTTGCATATGTACATAGAAAACTCCTAAAGTTGACAAGGAGAGTCCACGTGAGGACTGGTAGTACATCCCAGTACATCCCATCCCAGTTCTTTTGGGTTTGGTTTTTTGTTTTTTTTTTTAATTGACTTAAAGGTTCAGATGATGTAATTCAGTCCTTTCAGGACCTTCCCTAATTATTTGCTGCTCTCGATGTAAATGGAAAAGTTACCTATATGACCTTGGAATATTTTAGTCATTATATAACACCAAACAGTACAGATGTAGTATAAAAATGAACTGAATAGATATAATGAGTTAGGATAATTCAGATAGCTACTGGTATGTTGGAACCACTGTAACCATAAAACTTATATGGAAAAAACTTTGGTAGAGAAAAATATATATTTACAGTTCTTTTGGTACATCAGTTGGGCACCTTTATTTTGAAACAATGGAGAATCAGTATGAGGTAATGAGATTCCTAGAAGACAGAAAGTGCCAATTTACACAAGGAAAAGAGGAAGATGAAAGGAAGGTGTAGTCTATTGAAAAGAATTCACATGTATTAAAACAAAGAATACAGAGGGACTGTCAGACTGCACTGATCAGCTTAGACAGATAGAAATTAATTATATTTTGTTTAAGAAGCTACCTCTGCAGCCTTGGTCAATTTTAAAAAGCACGTTAGAAGATTTTTCAAACTGGCTTTCCAATTACCTTGGATGGCAGGCAAAGTGCTTTGAAACAGAATTTGTTTTAAATTGGTAAATGCAACCAATTCTGACTGACAGTGCTTTCAGAATTCATAACATGGTATTACAGGTCAATGTAATTCTAAAGGGTGCATCAAAGAAGCTTTCTTTTCTTTCAAAGATCAGGAAGCTAGAAGAAAATATCTTTGCTTGCAAAATTAAATATGAGCTCTTCCAAGCACAAATATAGTGTGCCTGGAAAATATACCACTTCTGACATTAGAAAGTGTACTGTCCTGAGGTGGGTTTTTTTTGGACTTCATGGTATGTGTGACACCCAGGAAAGTATAACTTATACATCTGAATTGCTAGGCAACAGACTCCTGTCGTTGGGATAACTGTTCAGAGAATGATAGTGTAATGCTTTCATTGTTTTTTCATTGGTTTGACTGAGTTGTCTTTTTTGGCTTGTAAGAAAGCTATATAGATTATCTTCTATAATGAAGTAAAACATTTCTGCTTCAGACATTTTGATAATTTTACAATGATCTTTGACTGAACTTAATTCTCAGTAGGCTTATATTTTCTGATAAAGCTCAATCGTTCATCAGTTATTCACAATAATAACACTGATTCCTTGAAATTCAAGGTGTTCCCTTAGAGTGGTGTCAATAGAAAAACTCAACAAAATCCAAGGACTCATGAAGAGAAAGTTTTTCAACAAAGTTTTAGGAAAATTTACAAGTAACAGAAGAACAGATAATAACCTCTTTTTTACATGACAGATTTGAATAGATATATATTTGCATTAAATACATATGGTGTGATTTATTGCTAAGTTGTGCTGCTATCACTGCCGCCTCTTCCTCAGCAAAAAGGGCAACAGCATTTTGTAGGAGCAGGCTATCATCTATTATGTTAATGTCATTTTAAATGCATATTGTGCTATCTCTAGCTGCTGGAATAAACCATGTTATAATTTAAATTTCACCAAGTTATTTTTAAGAAGCCAAAAGTGAAACATAGATCATATCTATGATATGATCATAGTATTGAGTGTTCTACATTCAATTCAGCAGCGGCCAATATGTTTCAACCTTTTCCACTTTAGTAGAAAATAGGCTGTCCACAGAAAGAATTTTCAAAGGGTCAGGGCGTAGAACTAAAATGTTCAGTGCTAGTGTCATTACCTATATGAGTTCTCAGCTGCTTTATTAGGCAAAAGGAAGCACCTCTCCAGCTGGCATTTATTGATACGAATTTTTCTTCACTGTTCATAAGTATCCAATTACTAAATAATTGAAGGCAAGTGCACATTAAAAAAAAATAAAAAATTAAGGAAGAGACAGTGAAAGAAACTGCTATAGAACTGACCATTGCTCTTCCTAAATGATACATTTTGGTGATCCTTTGATAAATGAGATCAACAGAACCTTGAAAGAATGCTCATTCTTCCATTCTCTGAAGAAATACCATCCACCATCCAGATTCTCTTCTTCTTAATTGGGCTGTAAAGAAAATAGTGCCTATGCTGATACTGTTAGTTTTCCTTTAATCTTCCATACAATGATAAATAATCTCTGTTCATTCAAGAAGACATGACTGATGGAAAAAAATAACACCACCTCTAACCCCAAGTTTTCAGAAATCACAAGTAAATTTCCAACCTTTCGAGAATTACAGAATTTTGTAAAAGCAGTGTAATGTTATCAGATAGATCTATGCTATACATATATGCTTTAAAAATTCTCAGAGGCTTGAAGTTTTAGGTAACACACACAATATTTAGTCAACTAGATATTTGTCCATTACCCCTTGGACAATGACTCCACTAGCACTTTTGTATTTTCTAGTGTAAACAACATAACTTTTGCCTACTCCTCCTCTGTTGTGGATATGCAGCAGTTCCTCACAGTTTCCTTTGACACATGCTTTCACTTGTGGACTCTATTTTGTGTTTTGCTTGCTCTTGCCATCATCTTCCTATACCACTGCACTTTCTGACTTTATCATTATATTCTCTTTCACATTGCAACTTTCATTAGTTTCAATTCCCGTCAGCTTTTTTCTTCTGGATCATTCTTCCCTACACATCTTGTGCTGCCTTGCATTCCTCCACTTTTCTTTCCCTTATACTTTACTTATCAGTTTCAAAGCCATGAGTAAGCATAACGGCTGATCATTACCCAACTTCTATCCTGATGAAAACAATACTAAGAAACTCACAGCTCTTACCTCCCAAGCTACAAGAAAATGTTATTAACACAGTAATACTGTTAATATTAAATTAGAAAGACATTAATGAGCATTCTGTAGGCAAGTTCATAACAGAGTCTAATGTTTACATCAACACCTTCATGTTGATTCTCATGAAGAATACCCTTATTTCATCTATTGAAATGAACAATTTCTTTTCATTTATTGAAATAATCAAATTTAAATTAATATATTCACTGAAAATGAATGTGGAAACATGGAACAGTGTCTGCTGACAAAAGAATACACAGATTTAAGCCTTATTTCATCCCTTACAAATTTAATTCCAAGCAAATGTAATCATTATTGACCATCTCTTTGCAGTGCCGTATAACAATGACTTACAATGATGACTGCAGTTGTATTACCAGCACTGATTTATGTTGATCAACTTCATATCATATAGTCAAATATGTGACTGAAGAACACACATCTAAAAAGTTCATTAAATCCTTAAGTATCAGGAGATCAAGATTTCAGTCTCAACATAGTCTTGCCCAAGACAATCTATAGATTCTTCTACCATGAATTGAAACAAGTCATTTCACTTGTTAATTTTGTAACTTTTTGCAAGGTGGCAACAAATATCAAGTAAGAATTGAGAGAGTTGCTTAACCTTCATTTTCCTACACTACTCCAAAAGTTAACAGGAAAATAACAAGTCTGTCTTCTCTGAACAACAGCTAGCAAATGTCTTAGAGGTTTCAACGAGGGTTCAGAAAACTAAATGCAGTTTGTACTATAGTGCATCATGACCATCAAATCTGCAGATGCCACCAAATATACTCAGAAAACCACCCAAGACTAATTATCAGGGAGGTGGTTCTTACTTACATACATTTTTCTTTGCAGCTAGCAAAGGAAATATAAAACATGTATCGCAGTGAATAGAAGTATAATAAACCAGTGTCCTGGGTTCAGCTATAGCAGTCATTTTTCTCCTTCTTAGTAGCTGGTGCAGTGCTGTGGTCTTGACTTTCAGCCTGGGAACTACGCTGATAACACCAATGATTTTAGTTCTTTCTAAGTAATGCTTACTCTGACCAAGGACTTTCTCAGTCTCATGCTCTGCCAGGGAGGAGGGGAAGCCAGGAAGAAGCAGAGACAGGACACCTGACCTGAACTGGCCAAAGGGGTATTCCATGCCACAGCAGGTCATGCCCAGTATAGGAACTGGGGGGAGTCACAGAGGAGGCCCAGATCCCTGCTCGGGTCGGGCTGGGTATTGGTTGGTGGATGGTGAGCAATTGTATCCTCTCCCCTTGTTATTTCTCTTATCATTATTATTGGTAGCAGTAGTGGTTTGTATTATACCTTAGTTACTGGACTGCTCTTATCTCAACCCATGGGAGTGACATTCCTCTGATTCTCCTCCCCATCCCTCCAGGAGTGGGGGGAGGAAAAAGATGGGGAGTGAGCAAGCAGCTGCATGGTTCTATTACCAGCTGGGCTTAAACCACGACAGTTTCTTGTGGTGCCCAACGTGGGGCTCGAAGGGTTGAGAACAGATCTGACCAGAGTGTGTTTAATCGTATTTGTGATAAGCATTTATTGTTTTGGATTAATAATCACTCGTCACAATGCTGGTTTATTGGCTCTCAGAGTTGTTGTGCTTGATCTCAGAGTTTCAGCATGTTGTACCTTACTTACAGACAGTATTTGCTGTTTTAGTGTTCACTGGCTGGGGGGCTTGGGCTAAGGTTATGGTTTCACTGTACTTCATGGCAATGACTTGTAATGAAAAAGACTCATTAATCATGAAATTAGTCTGGCTTGCATTCCCAGCGTGGTCATCACCCCTATACTTTGGGAGGTACACAATGAAATTTTTTAGCAATTACATATGTTTTTTTCTCTCCTCAGGGGGTCAACCTACAAAGGAGGCATTCCGGAAAAACTAGTAAACCACTTGAACAAGGTGTGCTGTCTTCCTGGTTATACCAGAGAGGGACAAATCATGGCAACATGCTGGGGCTTGGCCTATGCCTACAGAGGCCTGCTTAACACTATCCAGAACCTTCAAAGGGAAAAAAATGTCTCTGAATCCGATGGCAAAGCAACAGACAATGCAGCTACTCCAACTCCAAGCACAGCAGCTACACCAACACCAGTGACATACACAGCAGTTGCTCAAACCCTGACCACAACAGACAATGCAGCTACTCAACTCCAGGTACAGCAGCTACACCATCCCCCGTCACAAAGCTACTCAAACCCTGACCACAGCAGACAATGCAGCTACTCCAACTCCAAGTACAGCAGCTACACCAGCCCCACTGACAAGCACAGCAGCTACTCAAACCCAGACAGCAAGAGACAACACAGCTGTTGGTATTACTCAACCCCCAAGTACAGCAGCTGCACCAACTCTGGCAACAGACACTGCAGCCACTCCAACCATGATAGACACTGCAGCTAAACCAAATGGCCAATTTGTGACAGTATTGGTTGCCCCTGTAAGAAAGGGGAAAAGCAAATGAGAGGCACAAACCGCAACCCGTGAAGTGAAGAAAGATGAAGTTCCAATGCACTTACTACAGGGGACAGCATCCAAACAAGAGTTACTACTAGGTGGATCAGAGGAAGAGGAAGAAGAAGAAGAGGTGACTTCTCGACCCCGGACCTCGACCAAGCTGCGGAATATGTGAAGATTTCACCCGTCTTCCAGGGGAGTACATCGTCACCTGGTTGCTTCGATGCTGGGACAATGGGGCCAGTGGTCACAAACTAGAAGGTAGGGAAGCCAAGCAGCTGGGATCACTTGCCAGGAAAGGAGGAATTGACAAAGCAATTGCAAAAAAGAAGCAAGCTCTCAGCCTCTGGAGGCAGCCCTTGGCAGCTGTGAAGGAAAGGGTT
>NW_009923227.1:38244-38779 GCF_000696875.1 Nestor notabilis
CCAACTGGAAAACAATTGAGAAAGGTATTCAGTCCCTGAGGGAATCAGCCATTGTGGAGATGACCTATCGTAGCCTGGATGCCAAGAACGTATATGTAGATCCAGATGAGGTTGAATGTACACAACCCATGTGGCAGAAACTTACACGGAGTGCACCATCATCATATGCCCACTTATTGGCATCAATGACCTGGAATGAGATAGCACGACCAACAGTGGATGAACTGATTTGTCAGCTCTGAGAGTCTGAAGACAATCTCACCCCTTCCATCATTTCAGCTGTGGAAAAACTGTCCGAAGAGTTCAAACAATTGAGAGACGATTTATCCGATCTATCCAGCTCCCCACGTGTACCAACCTATGTCTCAGCTATTAACAGAAGGTGCCCTATTGCTCGAGAGAGAAAATATAGGAGGTACACACCACAGGCCACCCTATAGTTTTACCTGTGGGATCACGAAGAAGACATGAGAAAGTTGGACAGGAAACCCACCTGAGTTAACTAATCCCCCTGAGGTACACATCAGACTTCCCC
>NW_009923228.1:0-1432 GCF_000696875.1 Nestor notabilis
CCGTGCCGGGGGTTGCGCCGCCTGCGCTTCAGGTTGTAACCGGGCCGGTGCGCGGGAGCTGGTGCTGCTTTGGGTGCAGCCCTCGGGTACAAGGCTGCTGCTCCAGAGAAAAGACTGCGAGCACACGGGCTTGACACGTCCGAGTGCAGCCCTCCGGTGCCTGGCCCGGGTGACACGTCAGGCTCTATCTTGATCGTTGCATCATGGTCTGTAACTGTTTCACCCCTCGATGGTAGTTCCAGGGGGGTAAGATCAAGGTATTTAAACGACGACAGGCATCACACCTGCCAGAGCTGCCTTCATAGGTATTTTTAACCTATTTTCATAGTTATGTAGGGTTTGCTTGCACCACGGCCACAAAAGCTCAGGTTTGTGTGCAACAAAATACTTTGCCAGGCTGCATTAAAGGTCTCATGAGTAGCCTTTTGGAAGCCCGTTTTTTAGCATGGCTTTTGCAGTCAGTGAGAGGAAGTTACATGGCTTGTGTCCCTGAACCTGCTGTGCTGGGTGATACAATAACTTTGCAGGAATTACTAGTAGCCTTGCCTACACCATCGCAGTCTTGCCACTGTAGCTAAAGCACGAAGTACCTTTACTGTGGGCACCGGGCTGGGCCAGGTTCTTGTTGGCATCAAACCTTCTCAGATCAGCTCTCTGTTCAGAGCTATCCCCATGTTTTAGACATGTGCAAGAACACGTGACCTCACATGTCAAGCTTGCTAGCGGTGAGCTACGACTATGTGTAGAATACCAAGGTGAAAAAAGAGCAGAGATCATCTTTCAAGTGTTAGAAAATGCTGCTGTAATGCTTTTGAGAACCAAACATTCATCTTCTGATCAAATCCAAACATTCATCTATTAAAACTTACATAGGCTGAAGTCATAGTCATCTTTATTTCTTGCTTATAATATTTAACTTATTATCTTGCTTATAGTATTAACTTACTAATATTTAACAGTCCAATGTTACTAATGTGTAACAGTCCTTTTTGTATTTTCCTTTCCCCTGCAAACAAACACTTGTGGTTTGGTAAAAGTGGCAGACTTTTTCTTTTTCTAGCGTATTATAGGGTAAGTATCATGTGCTTTCTGCTTTTGAGGGTTGTAAAGGCAGCGAGTGCTCTGCAGTTAGGATATCAGTTATGCTGGATTGGTCAGTTCTTGCTGTTTGATTAAAGCATATTAGTAAATTGAGATGCGTATCTCCTACAGAGTATAATCTACTTGTTTTTTCTTGTAATCTTGCTTGAATCTGGCACGTGTTTTCATTTAAGCTCCTTTTCGTTATAATGTTTTTTGCCACTACAAAGTGGCAGTGTTTGCCAATTTGTAAATGTCGTTGGTAGGTGCACATTAAAGAAGTAGATTTCTTAGAGGACACCTGTTTCTACATTAAGTGCAGGAAAGGATCTGCCTATTGTCTTAGACTGAT
>NW_009923228.1:1463-10453 GCF_000696875.1 Nestor notabilis
TATCTTGCTGTTATCTTCAGATGCCACAACAATGAGCAATTTTAATTTTTTTTTCTATGGACAGGCATCTTAAATTGCATCATGATCCCAGTCTAACAGGAAGCAGGCCTGTGCTTATATGGAGCTGGGAGCATAGATTCAGAGGAGAGAAAAATTATGAAGCTTCACAGTTATAATTTGGGATGCTTCATTGAAATGCATGTGCATACAAGTGACAGAGTTTTCCTCTCTAGTTTTTCCAAGTTTAATTTTCCAGTTGGATTTCTGTAGTAAGTTTGTGACTGACTGTTTGCTTGGCTCACACGGTCAGAGGAGCGCTGCACAAATGCTTTGTTTGTGTGGACCAGCCTTTGATAGAAGTTGGAGTCAAGCAATACCACGATTTTCTTCTAATTTCTTCTCAAGCAGACTTGACTTTCTGAGCTCAGTATTTTATTCAGATAAACAAGAAAGGTAAAGGAAACCATTGGTAGTCTTTCAGTGTTACAGAGCTAATTCACGTAAGGTCACATTTCTTTGATAATGCCAGACTTCGATAAATATCATATAGTGGGTCTTGTAAAGATTTCATTAGTTGTTGGAAAACTAGAGAAATGCCAGTTATTGGAAGAATTTGTTTGGGTAGGGCAGGTAACTGAAAAGCATGTGTTTAAAAGGCCATGAAACAAATGAGTGAAGTTAAAGTTGTTCAGAATGATAGCAGGAGCTGAGTGCAAGTTGCCAGAGGGATGTGCAGACTGAGACTGTTGCAAGTCACAGGTTTCTTATAGTGACACTTTTAAACCGTACATACTGCCTCCCTACAAAACTGGTAACAAGTCTCTTGCTCTGCTCACTTCAGACAGGAGCAGAAATACATACAGCAAGTTAACAATACCACCAGTAAGTTTTGACATAATTTTTGCAGATTACTTAAATCTTTTAGGCTGCTCCTGCTATTACTCAGTGTAATACCGCTTTTGTTGTGGATTTTATTATCAGTGCACTTGTTACAGGAAATAGGAACACTTCAGGACTGAAGTGCTGTTGAAGGAAAATGTGCATACTTGGCAGGAAAAGTTGCTGTGGGTTGTGCTGTTGGAGTTTCTAGACATTGAAATGTAGTGCTTTTTTATATTATTTACTTAAATAAAAAGAAAGTTACAAACTGTTCTGTTGCCCTGCTCTCTTCACAAGAAGAAGTAATAATCAGTCACTTATTTGAAACAGTTTTTTAGAATATGTTTTTATTCATCATATCTGCTTTTGCTGTTGGGATTCCATTTACTGATTCATGTAATGCACTTGTAAGTCTTTCGTTTAACTAGTACCTCCCAGGCCGGTAGAATGCAGTGCAGTTTACCTCTAGGAATTTCCTCCATTGTTTGTTTGTTCTCCTCTGTAAGCTTCCTTTAACGGAAGTTGTGTGTCTCATTAGGGCAGCTGTCTGACTCTAGGTATTGCTCTGTATGCATTTGTTTCTCTCTTCAAAACAGAAAGAAGGAAAAGTTTAAATGACCTTCCTGTTCGGCAGTGCAAAGCTGCTGCAGTTTGCCCTGGCTGTTGTAATGACTTAACAATTTCTTCAACTAATAGATGATGTCAGAACAACCCCATACAACCTACAGGCTTGGGGAAGAGTGGCTGGAAAGCTGCCTGGTGGAAAGGGACCTGGGGGTGCTGATTGTTGGCCACTGAACAGGAGCCAGCTTGTGCCCAGTGGCCAAGAAGGCCAACAGCATCCTGGCCTGTGTCAGAAACAGTGTGGCCAGCAGCACTAGGGCAGTGATCATCTCCCTGTTCAGTGCACTGGTGAAGCTGTACCTCAAATACTGTGTTCAGTTGTGGGCCCCTTGCTACAAAAGCTGCTCATACAGGCAATCTATTTTCTTGCAACAAGCTTATAAAGCTTTTTCTCTTGAAAACTGAGTGTTTCATAAGGAAATTCAATACAATTATGCCATGTAATATGTTAAAATAGCTGACAGAAGTAAAATAGATTGTCGGACCCAACAGAAATTGCTTATACGTGATACATAATGAAATTTTATTACTAATTACAGTGAGTGAAAGAACTGCAGAAAAACTTCTTTCAGCGTTTTGTTGGTACTTAAGTAAATATTAGGAACCATTCCTTGTGCGGGGCGGGGGGGGGAGTTTGGAGCTTCTGCTCCTTGAAAGTTGTGTATTTAGTGCTTGAAGCTAAGTTTCTGAAAGTTTAGGTGGACACTTGTATAAGTTTTCTGACTCTCGAAAGTGGTAAGAGCCTTCATCTGCCTCTGAAAATATGGGTTTCTGTGCCTAGTTCCATTCACAGTAGCACTGCTTGCTCAGGGCTTAAATTTGTGACTGTTTTGTTGCTGAGCAGCCTTATTACAATGTGTAATGTACAACATTTACTGTGTAGGCATAGAGTGATAGTGTTGTGAAAGGTGTTCAGCAAAGAGAAACTTTATGTATTTACTGACAAAGAAGTCCTTTTAGTAATGCAGATTAAAATTAGTGTCTTGACTTTGAAACCTTTTCCTTGTTTAATTCTTGACAGTGAATTAAAAGTGAAATAATTTGTGTGTAATCTGTGTGCTCAGCAGCCCTGCTGTCATCTCGGTGAGAAACAAGTCCTGCAGTCATCCAGCCCTTTTCTGTCTTCTGACATTGAGCATTCCTGATACAGGTCGTCTTCGCTTGCTCTTAAAAAGCTCCAGTGGTGGCAGTTCCACAGCTCCTCTGCCTGTTCCACTGTTTTTTCTCTACTGTTAGACAGTCATGGCATTTACCCACAGGTGCCTGTAACTTACATGTCTGAAATAACAGCTGGCTCTGGGCGAATTAGGCTTTCCAAGCTGCCATGCCTGCAGTGGCATCTGTTGTAAATGGTATTACTTGATTATTTCACAGTCCTCATTCAATTACAAAGGCAAGTTACTGGGTACCTTCTTGGGGCATACAGCAAAGCTGCACAAAGCCAGATTGTTCATGGGGTCCACAGTGTATGCACATATACATGGAATCTTGGTTTCCATTATTAGTGAGGTTTTTGTGCACTTGTATTTCCTGAGGTCCCTGATTCTCCTTTGTTGCTGTAGTTCCTGGAAGAGAGTCACGGCCCTAGAGCTTTGCGCAGAGCTCCATGTAGTGCATTTGGCACTGCTGTGGTGATGAAGTGTGTAGGTAGCTGGCTGAAAATTAGGTTGTGTGACATAAAAGCTGTATGGGGCCAGTGTGATTTTTGTGCAGGGCTGATTATGTCTGTTCTTTAAGGAGGAGACTTTTCATGTGGAACAGATTCAGAACTTCTGTTCTGAATTTCTGGGACTGCCAGGCATAAAAATGCTTTTCCATCAGTGACGCTGGGCCAAAAAAGCTAGGGAAATAGGAAGCTTTTTATGACTGAACCTGTGTGTGGCAGCATGAGGAACTGTGATGACAGAAGGGGTGCAGCTACATGCTTCTGAGGTGCATGTGTGATTGATACAACTCTAAGAGCTTGATTTCTTTTAGATACAGCTTCCTGGTAGTTTTTACATGCCCACTTAGAAACAAACCATGCAGAGATGTTTTGGGGGATGTGGGGGAAGGAGCTCAACATCTAAAGGTACTTTTTGCAAACTAATTGTTTGGAACTTGGCAAGTCTCACAGTCCCTTCATCAGTTTGGGGCATACTTAGAAGACCAAATCTGTACATCCCAGGTGTCAGCTTGGAGCTTGACATTGATGGAAGCTGAACGTATGTAAGTCTCACTTATCATAGGTGCTCCTTCTCTTTTTAAAAGATGACCTTATTGAAAACTGGTCACGGTGTTCAGGGTGTAACCTATCAGAGGCCGTGGGGGAGGGATATTGCATAGGGATTTTGTCATTTGGGGTTTTTTTAAGAAGCTCATTTAGAAGTGGGGGAAAATCTCTGAATAAAGAGTGAACCATGTCAGGACTGCTTTTGCAGCTGTTCTACTGGCTGAGTGAAGTCTGGCTTTTCATAATTTCAGGGCCATGACATACATCTTAAAAATCTGATGTGTAATCTGAATAAATGTATCAGTTTGCTGGATTTACGGATATTTTTTTTTTTAATGATGAGGTTTAGAAAGACATGTTCTGTCCTTAAAATTCTTGTTTTCTCAATAATCCTGAAACCATCTGCTGATTTCATTTTGGTATAAAGCCTTTATGGAAGGCTAATTAAAAACACAAAATGTGAGTTCTTGTATGTCACATGCCATAGGCGGTGGAACGAGAGAGAGGCTATTAAAGTCACATCACCTCCCTAAACTGAGAGAAGAACAACAAACAGCACAAGCTCGTTCTACATTTGCTACTAGAAAAAACACATCAGAGGATGTTTTGTATTACTTAATTACAAGAGAAACTTCAAGCCTGAGAATGCAATTATGGAGCATGTCCACAGGAAAACAGA
The DNA here is from genome assembly GCF_000696875.1 of Nestor notabilis. Classification (NCBI taxonomy): domain Eukaryota; kingdom Metazoa; phylum Chordata; class Aves; order Psittaciformes; family Psittacidae; genus Nestor; species Nestor notabilis. The sequence goes on from NW_009923228.1 coordinate 5,858, forward strand.
GTTTTTGAATTCTCCTTTTGTGAAACTGGTTAACTTACCTTTGGCAGGAAGGCGTCAAGTACCCAACTAGTAAGCAAAATTGGAGAAGTATAATTTATATAGTGTATTTTAGCCTCTCTGTGGCTTTTCTCATACTGTCTGTGGAGGCTGTCCTGAGATAGCTCTGCATTATTTAAAGTTAAAAATGAGCTCAGGGGACAGTCCATTAATGTCAAAGCACCAAACACAATGTCCCTGCGACTTTCTATGCTGCTGGTGTCAGAGGGTCTGCTATGTGGAGCTTTGCTTGTGGTTTTACCCTATTACCTGGTGCTCAGCTTGCTGTCTGATCTCTAGTTATTCTTTATGAGAGGCATCTTGAACCAGCTAATTAAGTGACACTGAGGCAGTAGTTTGGGTCTAGTTAGCAGGACTGCAAGTTCCTTTGGTGATTGAGAGTGGTGGTTCTGTACAGTTAATACTTGGCAGAGAGGGAGAATATCTGTACCCCCAGTTGTAGGATATTATTTCTACAGACACACTTCAAATTCTAGTCAGAAATTATAAATGTGGGGTTTGGGGATGTTATTGCTGCATCAGTGATTTTTGGTGTGGGTTTTTTGTGGTTTTGGTTTTTTTATTTTATTTTATTACTTTGGGATAATTTTGGTTTCATACTTTTTTGCTGCTTTGCAAATCTTGGACAGCAATCTGTGTGTGTGGTGTGACTCTGAAACTACTGATTCCAGATTATTTTTCTTTAATGAATATGTAGATTATGTGACACTAATTTTCCAGCTTCTGACATCTGCTACGGAAAGCTACCCACAAGAAATCTGAGTTTCCAAGCTCTTATTTTGTGAATGTTGTTGGGCAGAGATAAATGGACTCTAAGAGGATAGTTCTAGTATTAATCAAGTTTAGGGTTTTTCTATATTAGAATATTCTGTTCTAGATGAGTTGTATTAAGAAAACTCAGTTCCTGCAGAATCAGACCAGTATTGAACAAACCAGCAGATTTGTACCATCTCTGCCAGGTAGAATAACACACAATGTAGGAAACCACACTGTAAAGGGTGCGGTTTAGATATTTTTGGAACATGAATGCAGTGTATAAAAGATAAAGCCAGTGGGTAAAATGAATCAGCTTACAAATAAAGATAGTCTTTACTACAGAGGCTGTAGGAAAAATCTAGTAGCCATATTGAAGTTACTTTTGTCTGTCAGCAATGCCTGAAACTGAAAAACCAACACTGGCAAAATGTCTCTCAGATATTCCATTTGGAATTAAAAGCATACTTTAAGCTTCTGGGAGCGATGTCCTAGTGGAGTGGTGAATTATTGAGCTGCCATAGCTGCACAATTGCATGAGTCCCTTTTCTTGCAGCTTGTTAGTATGTTAATAAGTGATTGGTTGTACAGGTGCCCTCTGTGTCTCAAGAACGTCAACAGGTGAGGTTTAATCATGAGGTAACCCCTGCTTACACAGATGTGACTCTCCTTTTCCTCTAGTAAGTAAGGTAAAAATCAAGATCCAGTGCTGGTACTTCTGTGGAAAGATACAGCTTCTTAACCAACTTTTTTAGAGTTCATGAAGCTTGCCCTTTGACCATTATCTCCTTTATTGACATAAATTTCTACAGTTTATCTGCTGCAGTTGTTAAGCAGTGCTCGTACCAGGGGGTGACTGTTGGTCATCCCTCAATAATTCATAGATTACTGATTCTTTTAAAATGTTTTTCTACTTTTTCTTTCAAAGGAGGGATTTTTTTGGTCCAGAAGGTTATATTTGAACACTTAGAAGTCATACATACAGACATGACCAGCTTCCAGAGCTGCAGTTTGCACAAGCAGAAATATAATTCTAATCTGTGAATCAGCATTGGTGCACTTCTGCTAAATTCTTGTTTAACTTTGTTAGGTACAAGAAAACTCTCCGGGGCATAGAGCTGGGTTGGAGCCATTCTTTGATTTTATCGTGTCCATTAATGGTTCAAGATTGGTAAGTGTGTTGCTATTTTAAAACCCTGAATATAAGCAATGTACTGTGAATCTTAGCTTGATAGGTAAAACAGTGCATTTGTTCTATTTAAATGTGTATAGAATATATACAATTCTATAAAAAATTTAGCTGAAGAATAAGACATGCTCTCTGCAGACATCTGATACTGACTCACCACTCACCACTTGTGTTAGTGCTTCACTAGTTCTGTCTGCAAAACTGCTTGTGTGAGAACTTTTAAACTCATTTCAGTCAAAGCAGGTTGGTTGAAAGAGCTGTTGTCAAAGCTGTTAGCTGAGCGGCAACCACAGGAGTAAGTTTTCAAGCAGAACTGTAGTGAGATGACAAACCATGATCATAGCAGTGGAAAAGGATACCTGTGGGTAAGGTCTTCCACCTGGATTCAAGAAAGCCTCTGAAAAGCTGCAAGGTGCATCATATCACAGGTTGAAGTGAAGTGCTCTCGTGTTTGGAAAGCATGACCTGTTACTGTGAAATCCCAGGCTTTCACTGGAATCGTATTCTAGAATTGTGAAGGGACTGGAAGCTTGTTCTAAAACAACTGTAGATACGTATTCTGGTAATGCACAGTGTTTATGGGACATTTGAAATACAAAAGTGGTGCTATAGAATTGGATGGTTGCTGGGATAAACACTAACCCAAGTTCTTGTTTGAACATTCACAGAATAAAGACAATGACACTCTCAAGGACCTGTTGAAAGCAAATGTTGAGAAGCCTGTAAAAATGCTGGTGTACAGTAGCAAAACACTGGAGCTGAGAGAAACATCAGTGACCCCCAGCAACATGTGGGGTGGACAGGGCCTGTTGGGTGTGAGCATTCGTTTCTGCAGCTTTGATGGGGCCAATGAAAACGTATGGCACGTTTTGGTACGTACAGACTTCCACGTATCCTCCTCACTGTTGCTTACGGTTTAACTTCTTATCTCTTTACTGAAGAGTAACTTGCAAAGGGGTACGCAAGATTAAATTGGTCTGGTTTCTCTTCGCTGATTCTGGGTTTGGAAAGCCTTTTGAATTAGGACTGTATATCTGTTGAGTGTATTATCAAATCTTGTATTTAAATGAGTGGGTTTGTACAATACTCGGGGCTCCTTGTAACAGTATCAAAAGAGACTGTCACCAAGCCACTGCTTCATTAGTTCGGTGACTACTAATTATGTTGAAAATTTGACCAGTTTGTGTGTCTGACTCAAAACTTCTGTAGAGTGTCTAACTGCTCTGCTACACCCTGACAGTTACATAGTGTTTTGTAACTTTCCGTCTTAAAACTAGGAAGTGGAACCTAATTCTCCTGCTGCATTAGCTGGACTTAGACCACATAGTGACTATATCATTGGAGCAGATACAGTCATGAATGAGGTAAGTATATAAAAATAAGGTGGTGTTTGGGGGTTGGGATTTTTTTTTTTAAACTAAGAAAAATATAAAATAGTGATTGTACCAGAGCAGTTTGAAACATCCCCAGTTCTGTCTCTGTTCGGTGCTAATGGATGTAAGTTAATGCAGAGAGGAAGGAGCTCTGGCATGGTGCCTCTTTGTGCTTCAGTGCAATTCTGAAAATAAAAACTGCTCTCAAGTATCTTCATGAAGTCAGATAGAAACTTTTTTTTGTACTCTAGTATTAATATTTCAAATAGCAGATTTGAAATCTGGGTTGTGCCACATGTCTTCTGAGGTGTGCTAGCAAAGCACATTTTAAAGTCGCCCTTGGGATTAAACAGCAGCACTGCGACAATTTCAGCATGTAGCAGTTACCATGTTCTGATGTAGAAAGTTAGGACTAGGGATATGGTTGTCCTAATGTCAAAAGATAAAATAAAGACAAGAAAGCCCTTACTCATTTTTGCCCTTTTGCAGTCTGAAGATCTCTTTTCCCTTATTGAAACACATGAAGCAAAGCCATTAAAACTTTATGTGTACAACACGGACACAGATAATTGTCGGGAGGTGGTGATTACTCCAAATTCTGCCTGGGGTGGAGAAGGCAGGTAAGGAGACAATATGTTATAGGGGGATGGGGCAACTTTCTTACAGCACTAGCCTAAAAAGCTGCTTGCTTAAGTTTTCTACGAAGGCAGGAAAAGTTGTTATATCAAAGGTGTTTCTGCTATAATCAATTATATGTTTACTTGAAATTCATATTTGGTTACCAACGGGGGCTGTAACTTAGTGCAATGGTTGCTTTCTGCGTTAGGCTTTGAATAGTCATTAGTATATTATTAAAGTATTGCACAGTAGCCAGAACAGAGGACTGCAAGTGACAACTGTGAGTTGAATTTCAAGCTGTGTATCTGATGTAGTTGCTTGGTTAAATAACAATTAAATTTATTTTCTGCTAAATGTTTATTGCTAAAAGCTACAGAATTTCCTTTCCATTGTCTCGTATTGATTATTTCTCTATAGAAAATGAGACAACACTGGGGGAGAAGGATAAAGTCGTACAGAACTTACCTTGAAACTTGTTGGCATCTTGAGTAAACTTCATTGCTTGCTATGAAGTCTGTAGTTGTAAAGTCACTGACTTATAAATGTTCGTGTTTTAAAAGCCTAGGCTGTGGCATTGGTTATGGATATTTGCATAGGATCCCTACA
>NW_009923228.1:10484-24992 GCF_000696875.1 Nestor notabilis
GGAAAGAAAATTTCTCTCCCAGGACAGTTGCCTAGTGCATCTCTCAGTCCTCTCAAAGATGGCTTCACAGAGGTAAGTTGTAGTCACTTCTTTGCCTTGGTAAAAACAGATTATGATGTTCTATTGATTTTCTGCCTCTGCTGGTTCATGTGGAAGCAAACCTGAATGGTGTAACTTTCCTTTTTTCCTTTCAATAAGGTTCAGCTGTCATCAGTTAATCCCACGGCCACATTACCCCCTGGGTCAGCAGGACTTGAACAGAGTCTTTCAGGACTTTCTATTAGTTCACCCTCAACTACTGTCAGTAATGTTCTCAGTACAGGTTAGTATGGAAGTAACTGACTTCTGAAATATGGGGGTTCTTGACTTTTTTTGCATTCACAGATGTTTCTACCAACTTAATAGAAGGCAGAAGAGGAAAGAAAATGTTCTCTTTCCCAAACTTCTCAACAAGAAAGGATGGAGTACTGTAATTGTGCCCTACTTGCTCACAAAACAATTGCAAACAACTTCCATCAGAAATATGACGCGTATTATTTAGAATACTATTCTTCTTCATTGCCATTTTATGGTTAAGGCAAATAGTAGTTCTCCTGTAAACAGTTATTTATTTGTACACCTTCAGGAAGGGAGCTGAAGTGTTGTGTGCTTAAAATTAATGTTGTTGTCCTGTGTATGCCACCAGGTGTTCCAACAGTTCCATTATTACCACCACAAGTCAGTCAGTCCCTCACCTCTGTGCCACCAGTTAACCCAGCGACAACGTTACCAGGTGAGTAGGGAGAAGTTTATAAAACATCTTTGAAACGAAATTCCTAAGGAAGCAAGTGAAGAGAGCTATTTTTTTCTGCTGCTTCTGGGGGGCAAGAGGGTATAACTTCATACAACTTACACATGTCATGTTAAAGCTATCTATACCACCTCTACAATGTTAGGATTTGGGGTTGGTTGGTTTGTTTTGTTAGAGTATGTGCACAGCATGTCTGTAGCCCAGAGGACTGAGATTGCAACAAAGTTTACAGTCATTTCCCCTTTAGGGTCCCCTGCACAATAGATAGAGTTCAAAATTTCTCAGGAAGTTATTAGCCTTGCTGTTTGCAACATTTCTGGAGTTGATATATTGTTACTTTCCACAGTTCATAAATTGGATGTTGCAAAACACTTTTGCAAATAGCTTCACGGTTTCCAGTTTATCCTTTGCAGTGGAACATCATGACTGAAGAAAGATCTGAGAAGGCATGTCTTGCCTTTCTGCATTCGTGTCACCCATAAAACCTCCAGTTCAGGAAGTTCCTTTTTAATACCTAGCTTGGTCATTCTTTCTAGTATAGAGGGCTAAGAACAAAGATCTGTGTGTTGCAGCTACTGTCCTGAATTATTTAGTAATTTAAACTGGCATACAAAAGTAGAACTCTGTCCACAAAGTGGTGTGCATTATTTGCTGATAATGGTGAACGTTTCAAGCACTAGTATTCCAGAATAATTCACAGTGGGAAATATGAGGATTGTATAAGATTTTGCTGTGTAATTGGTGCACTGGTACAGGACTCAGTCATGCACTCCAGACATGAAGGACTTGTTTTGTGTGCTGTAAGATAGGTGTATAAAGATGTGTCCAAGAGTTTTAAGTCACACTTGGAGGAATGCTCTCTAACATAGAAGGAAATGTGTAGTAGAGTGAAGGGCATGCAAAAGGGCAAAGTACTTTAATCTTGTACTGTTTAGAGAAAATAGGTAAAACTTCAGAAGTTCAGCTCCTGTTAAGGTCCTCTTCTACCCCAGCCCCTTACTCACCCTTTCCCCAAAATCCACCAATACAAATTTTCCTTTCACCTTGTTCTGTGAATGCTGCACTTGCTTTGTTGAGAGCTATCAGAGTATTTTTGTGCAGTTTGCATGGCCATATAGTGAAATTCTAAATATTAAATGTATAGGTTAAAATTTGACTGTGTTTGTATGAAGTTCATCTGTTTGCAGATTTAAAAAAAAAAAACTCAAACCAAAGTTCCTTGTAGCTGAGCTGAAAGCTCTTTGAGTCTAATTATGTCAGCCTTTGTGCCTAATGAATTCACAGGTAGGTAAAGATGACTGGTTTTTAATCAAAATCCCTCTACTGTGGCCTTGCTTTAAGACTTTTCTCCTCTCTGTCTTATTACAGTACTATCAACAGCTTATTTCAGAAATAGCCTTCTCTGAGCTAAACACAAAGTAAGAATAGAGCTTGTGTTCCAGAAATGCAGCTTTTGTGAAACAGGAAATTCAGGAGGGGAAAGATGTTCCACAGCAAACACAACGAGGGAAGGCCGTGTGTTGTGTTCATTATGTTTCTCTTCTCAGTTCATCCTGACTTTCGAAGTTACTTTGTCTTGCCTTTTCTAGATATTTTTGTGTTTTTAATTCTAGTTACAAATTAAGTAGAAAAGAAATAGTAATCAATATTAGAGACCAGTAATAACTGTGTATTTCATCCTATGATTATTGTCTGCTGTGCAAATTAGGAATGGAGGGCTTCTGTATGGTGCTGTGGTGAAATAACTGCCTTTGTTAAAGCTGAACTTAGAATACAAACCCACTAATATAAGATTCTACTTTCCTCAGAAAAATCTGAGAAGTTGGGATTATGTGTTTGCTGGTACAGACTTTCTGCTATAAGTTGCACAGTGAAAATGGATACCTAAAAGTTGAAACTTGGGTGAACTTGCATTCATCAAGATGTAAAGCAATGTAAATTATCAGTAAGATCTCCAAAACGGATAGCTAAAAAGTGATTCTAAGTTTTCAGCTATAACTTTTCCACTCTTCTCTTAGGTCTGATGCCATTACCAGCAGGACTTCCCAACCTGACTGATCTGTCCAAACTTAATTTACCTGCACCACACATTGTCCCAGAAATTGTGCAGCCCGGTATGTCCTTCTGCAAACCAAAATGCTGTAATAGTGGGTCAGTCCTTGATGATCCTTGATGCTGTCAGTTAGAGCCAGTCATCTAGTGGAGTCCTGAAGAAGATGAATTGAATGAGATGAGAGTTCGCAGTAGCGCCCCATTAGGTAGACAAGGAATATGTCTTTAGATAAACTAATTATAAACCTGTGTCTGTACTTAGTTGTTTCACCTTATATTACCTGATTTATGGTCTCAAAAGGGATTGTGCCAAGAATGAAGTATACAGTTTTATGGGTAGAAGAAATTGTGAGATGTTTCCTTGTTTGCTAGGTGAGGCAAATGAAGCACCCTGACTGAATGCCAGCAGTAAGAACTAGTAAATACTAGATTTATGGTTTTGAGTTAAACAAAACTGCTGAAGGTGCACATGAAGCAGACAAAAAGAAATCGGAGGCTCATATAGAATAAGGTTCTTGTTAACTTCTTGTTTCTGGCAGTTTCATTGAATGCCAGAAAAATCTAGTCATCAGTATTAATGCAATAAATACGCAATCCTCAGGGGAGATTGAAGCAAACTTGAGTTTGTTCTGATCTTCAATTCTGAAATTTGAGCAGTATCAGGCTTGAAACTAGCTTGCCAAGTCAGTGCTGCACGTATGTCATGCTCGCACGAAGTTCTAAAAGGTTCCTCCTCTCCAGGAGTAAATAGGAAATTAGAGATGATGAAAATGTTAAGCAGATGGAGAATCTCTCCTGCTCTGTCTGTGGTATGCAGCAGCTCACACTGCCTTTTGATTTTTCTTCCCCCCCCACCCCGTTTTCTCCTTAGGTTTGCCATCCCTTCCCTCCCTGCCGCCGCTGAATCTAATGGAAATAACACCTCTGTCACTACCATCCAAATGTGTTCCTCTGCTTCCTTTGGTCACAGAGGCATCTACAGTGCCTACAGATTTGCTTCCCTCCATTACTCAAGCCGGAAGCTTTTCCGTGAACCCTGGCGCTACTGTAAATGTAGAACAGACCTCGACGCTCACCTTGGATAGTACTACCCCAACTTCTAAGGCAACTATTGTTGACAGATCAAGTGAATCCTCTACAGCTAATGAGAAAACATCTGGAGTCACAGATACACAAGCTTCTGAATCATAATTCCAGGTCACTCTGTTGGATTGGCTTGGTATTTATGCAGCCATTGGATACATATTTGAAGAGCAAGCTATCATTAATTTCATACTAGTTTGTACTTAATCTTAGGAGTCCTGTAAATAATATGGAGGTATAATAAAAATAAAAGGGGGTTTATAAAGTGCGTGTGGTGGGAGGGGAGGAAGAGTACTTGTATGTAACCAAAAACCAAGTCAAGGTGGTACATAGAGTTCCACTGCCAAACTTGGAGGTATATGTTTTTACTATAGGCTGATGGCTTTAGCCTGCTAGGCCTGTCCTTGCTCATAATTAGCAATTTTTGCTTCTGATAGAAATGAAGCGGTTCTTGAGTGTGACATTTACGTACCATACTTCTTGTTCTTTGCAAGTATCTTGTTACTACAGTGGGGATGAGAACGTTTAGTCCAAGTTGTACGTTTTAACATCGCAAAACTTCCACCTAAAGATATTTCTATTAAAGTTGCTGAGTGACCTGTTAACTGACATCTCGTTATTCAGCTTGTACACAAATCTTTGGTTTTAAGCTCTTGAGAGGTGCTCAAGCCATGTTTTGTGACTGCTGCTGCGTTGTTTCGTATGCCCACTGTAAAATGGCATTTGGAAGGGAACACAGGAAATTCTAAATGTGGCACACAATTTAGCACTTCATGGCTACTGTAAGACAAATTAATGGATTAAGCATACATACAGCAATAAATTCCTGGTATTTTATCCTTTGTGTGACAAAATAGCACATTTATTTGTTTAATGCTTAAATTCTCATTTAAATGTTTTAAGCTCAGCTCTCTAGCACAGATCATGAGAGGGCTCCCCTCCAGAGGAATGGATCCAAGAGAGAATGCCAGACTTCTTAATGGCAGGCAGGATCAGCACTAGCAGTTAGATCAGTTGCAGCAATGAGTCACGAAATCTGTCTGCATATGATTCATACTTGGCTTTTAAAATTGATGTTCAGGATGATAATTGTAGATTAACTGTAGGTTATACACTTGTATAAACTGCTGCGTGTGCTATATTGCAGGTGATAGCCTTTGCTTCTGGTATCAGGTACAGGTACATGTGGAAAACAATTCTGTACTACTGCAGTCCTTCTATACTACTTATGTTTCATTTCTATGTGTTTGCTACCAGCATATGCAAACTTTAGCCACATCAGCAGGCTGGAGCCAAAGTCTGTTTCAACAGCTACGTAATTGCTTCTGGCAATAGTGTATCTGATCACTGTTTGGAATAGTAGCTGCATCTAACTGCTCATCATAATATCTCAAAGAATTAATTCTAGTGGAAGCCTTGTCTAAGACCTGTTGTCCTGTCTCATCTTTATCACTTAAGTATTTGTTTTATCTCTGCCCCACTACTGCCCATCTCCTCATCATCTGTTGTATCAAAAGTCTGTGTTGAAGACAGACCCCAAATACTTCTCTTCACACCGTGAGGTGTTTCTTAGCTGCTTGGAGTGTGAAATCCCTCTGCCTTATTAAGCCTTGAGCTCATTGTTTCTCAGACTGTGTTTTTGATTTACCTTTGTAAATCCAGTGTCACATACCTCAGAATTAAACCTTGGCATGAGAAGAAGGATGTTCCCTCTTTGCTTTGCTGTATATTGAGGAAGTATTGAGCTTCAGAAAGCCTCACAAGTCTAACAGTCTTTTCTGTAACTTCCTTACACAGCTGGAGTCCTCATCATTATTATTTTCCTTTTCTAACCCAGTAACAATAGAAACAGAAGTTTTGTTGCATACCAAATTTAGAGTAATTGCTGACTTTGATCAGATGCCTTGAACTAGAGTCCTTGGCTAGGTTTTTTTGTTCTTGCAGAATGGCACAGCATCCTTTGGAGTAACATCTGAAGTTAGCTGTTAGGTTTCTATGCTTTGCACTAGCAAGCTGCAAACTTTTGTAGGTGGTGTGCCATTGTCTCTAGTAGCAAACAAAATAAGATGCTTGGTCTGAAGTCATGCTCTTCTGTTGGCTATTTTAAGGTTCCTTGTTGCCGATTATATAGATCCAGCCTTTTGATAGGTAGCACTGGAAGTAAGGTAGTGTTTAAGTGTAACCATCAGCAATTCTGCTAAAGATAATGTGACTTCAGAGATGATTCAGTGGTGCAGATTTTGAGCTGTAATCTCCCAGCTAAAAAGTCATAAACAGTGAGAAGTCAAAAACTTAACACTTAAAAGAGAAGCAAAGATCTTGAAGTCCTACTAATGCGCTCTCTCCATGTTTTTTAATTCCTTCAATTAGATTTAATGAAATTATACCCTGATCGTTTCTGGCAAGGGTCTCTTCATGCCTTTTTCCCCAGAAAAGGGAGTAAGGAGGAATAAGGACTTAAGGGACTGACAGCCAATGTAGCCTTGTTTCCATGAGTTCATGTGTTCAGCTGTTAATGAACAGTTACTAATAGGCATATTAGCTTTATTTGAAGCATTGACACATGGAGTTCTTTAACAAGTACTGACAGCAGACAAGAAGACAGATGTACCATGAACATCCCTGGCCTTGCCTATAATTAAGAGTGATTAACGTGTGTGACATACTGTAAACTGAACAAGGTAATTTCCTGTTCCACCAAAGGCTGCTCTGGGGGCAGTGGTGTTCAGCGGACGTATGTTTGCTGTCAGTGCGGGGCTGTCTCTGTAGCGCTGCTCTAGAAACTGAGCGCACGCTGAAGAGGTGCATTTTGCAGCTTGAGAGGCTCCAGGAAACACGTGCTCAGGCTGGAAGGTCAAGGCAGGAGTGTGGACGAAGTGTTAGTGGTGAACGTTTCATGGGTATGGTGGGGTCACAGAGTGAGCCGTTTCTGAGCCCGACAGCCATCTTTTAAATCAATCCTGACCAACATTAAATGTCCCTGTTGCGGTTGGAGCTCTGCCTGTTCCCGGGAAATAGCTGTGCAGGGCCACGAGATGGCGTGCAATAGTTTCCTTTGCTGAATTCGCAGGATTAGGCTCAGCAATGAGGGTGGTTGTTGGTTCCCGCCCCCCAGCAGCAACAGTAGTCAAATGGATGCCAGCTGGATGCTGAATGATAGTGCTTTCAGGAATCACAGATAACTGTAAAACCAACTGATTTGAAGGCAGAAATGGGCTGAGCTTAAGCTGTTTCTAAATTCCAGTATTTTGCTGGCAATTTGCTGACTTAAGCCAAGCTAACCACAGGGCAGGGTGAAAGTTTGTTTTGAAAGATGCAGATCCTTACAGGAAGGGACTCGTTCAAGATACCTTAATGCTGAAGGAGAGGCCTGGGTAATGTTTCCAGCCTCTCAGTGATGCAAGTGCTGATTATGGAATTAAGTTGAAGGGGGCAGGATAAGGATCAGTGATGTCTGATCATGGTGCCCTGTCTTTCTCAATTACACACAGGCTTTGTCTGTACTAGTCAAAAGTGTTCACAATCACTCCCTACTATTGAGGCCCCACTGGCACCAAGCTCAGATTCTTTGGTTCATCACTTGTTCTTAGATACCTAGAATCTGCCTCGTTTTAGGTTTGAAACTTGTAATGGTACTGGGCTGCAAAAGTGTTTCTTCATAGAATCATAGAATGGTTAGGGTTGGAAAGGACCTTAAGATCATCTAATTCCAACCCCCCTGCCATGAGCAGGGACACCACACACTAAACTATGTCGCCCAAGGCTCTGTCCAGTGTCTGTAAGTCGTAACTAACTCATACTTCATAGTCCTGCTCTGTACATCCTTAATACCTATTTGCGCAGCTCAACACAGTGTCTTTGACTGTGCCGCACCTTCTAGTAGTAACTTTAGCTGAGAAAGCAAAAATCTTCAAACTGATTTGCCTGTAACATCTGTGGCAGAAATGTTTGGGGTTTTTAGCTGTGATATAATGGGGAGCCAACAGCTACCATAGCAGTTCTAAAGTGAAATACTGAAAGTACAAGAGCCAATCTCAAAAAAAAAACCCAACCCCTAAACCAAACCCAAACAAGCCACCACCCCAATCAAACAGAAAACTTCATTTAGCTCAGATAAATCTCTTATCAGTTCTGCCCTGCAGCCCTGGTGAATGAGCTAAAGCATAGTTATCTGCCATTTTACAGCATATCTAAGAGATTTGCAGATGCTGGCTAGAGAGCTTGTAAGCTGAGCAAGGAACAAATACATCCTTTTCCAGAAACCTCAATTCATGTTTATCCTTAGGCGAATATATTACGTTGCCAGGGTGCAGCTAGCAAATCAGAATTTCACTTGGGTGGATGACTGGTGTTTCTTAGGAACAGCCTTTGCACGTATTTCAGTTGCAAGTTAGCACTGAAGTGCAGGTTTTGTGCTATGACATACTTGGCATGCGAAACTGCATCAAGACTTAGAGTTCAAAGGAGAAAGACCTGGCGTGTGCAGACCTGCTCTGGCTGAGGAGGGTTAGGTGGGGTGCATGGTTTTGTTACCTTATTCAAGAGCAGGAAAGTGCAGTCCCATTTCTGTCAGCCACATGCTTGCCTCTCTGCTGCCCTTCCTTGCACACAGAAAGGCAGAATTTTGCCCTAAGAGGAGACCGCAAGCATTATTACACTGCACTGACAAGCTGACTACGGCCCTATTAAATAATCACATTCTCAGCCTTGGAAATTTTATCCTATGGGATCAAAAGGTATGTTTCATCCTTAGTTGTGCAGTGTAGTATTTTTACTCTCTCTGAGCAGTTTCGTGTGTTAGGTTCGCAGTTAATCCATCTTAAAAGCTGCATTCCAGCATTGCTCAGCTCACTCACAAAAGAGGGCTTCAGATACCAACAGAGGTCAGGCACACCTTGGGCAACCCATGGCAACAGTGAAAGCCACTTCTGCCAACAAAACAACCCGTTTTAACAACAGTCCTCTTGCCTGAGAGCTGTTTACTCTGCCAGCAAGTGGTTGCATATTCACACACTTTGTTCATGGCCCTCGCAGCCTTGGTTGAGCTATGAAACCCCAACAGAAGCTAAAAAAAAGGAAACACAAGTGATGAACTCAAGCCCCAAAGACTATAGTCAACATAGGCTTGCTAGATATGTAAGAAAATCCTGCAATGGAAGATTGTAATAATAGCAAAAGCAATGCAGAGCCATGATCTTTGCATTTGGCAAGGGGCACAACGTAATGGGTGTCACTGAGGATCGGCTCATCTGGACCTTCTGAGGTGCAGAAAGGACATTATAGCACTGCCCAGATCCTGCTCCTTGAAGACATCACTTTCCAGCCTTTGCATTTACAGCCAATGTCCTCTGCTAGCAGCTTTCATGAACAAACAGCTCATTGCAGTGTTCTTGCTCCTAAATGAACAGTAGTCACACATAACAAAACTTCAGCCAACACCACTTCATTCTCATCTGCTATGAGAGGAATAGCTTTCAGTTCTTGGCACTGAAGAGAGTGAGAGAGAACATAGCTAAGACTTAGCAGTGACCATCTTGCTACCGTCTCACTCTTATCTTTCAAGTTGATTTCCCCTGAAATTCTGGGTGTTGAGTCTTCAAAGTAGTCATCTTTAAAAACAAACTGAAGATTTCTCCTATACTGGTATTTCTAAGTGCCTGTTGTACGGGCTTGAAGCTGTGCATGTGACATGTGCTTGGATTGGCACATGCCATCAGGCACTGCTTAAACAATTTAAAGAAATAATCTGGGCATTGAAGCTAGCCCAGAGAAACAGTGCAACTTCTTTAAGAAACATTAGACCTTGGAAACAGAAGTTGACATTTTTCTAAACAGCAGCTCAGTATTAGCAGTTACTAGCTATTAGGTTGAGTTTTGTCAACTATGATGCTAAAAGCTAGAACTGTAAGAAAAAAGATATAAGAAGCTATTTCACGACACTGTTTATGCCCTCAGGTGAGTTTGTGTTCACATGAAACAGGGAACAGAACAAGCATGCTCCCAGGCAGTGACACTACTTTACTAAGGCTCAGAAGTCTGACAATAGAAGATGCTTTTGTACATGTAAACAGTACTTGGGTAAAATCCTTTTAGAGAGCAACTGCAACTGCTAAGAAAATAGAAATCAACTGGAAGTCTGTGTATTGCCAAATAACATGCTGGGCACTGGAAATGGCTGATTTTGTAGAACAATTACCTTTTGCTTCAAGGTTACATTTTTATTTAAACCAGATTTCTTACCCTTCTTACCAGTATCACCTATTCAGAGAGAAGACAAAAAAACCAAAACCAACCGCAAAACCCACACTTGCTCTCTGGGCACTGTTTAATAATGGAAAGGAGCTTACTGTTCCTGACCCACTCTTGACTGTTTTTATTCCTAACTACAAAAAAAAGTAGCGAAAATAATGCTTTTCTGATTGCACTGTGCTTCTGAATATTTTTAGCCTAAAAGTACACATCATAAAGGAGTGGGAAGACTTTGAGGTGAAATATTGAGAACTCTGAGGAACCTAGTGAAATATTTTTAAATGCCCCTTGGAAACTGCCACGTCACTCATATGGAGGCATCTTCATACATCCTTACCAAAAGATTCACGCTGCTGGAGTTCAGCGTAAGTACAGTCTGCTCCAGAGTCTCTCACCAACTTGCAGAATTACTTGCTTCAGCATTGAATCCTGTCCTCTCAGTGCTTGCCTGTCAGCCAACAAACTTCTATCTCTCAGTAAGTATGTTACTAGCCTCTTCTCTAAAGCACTTGTTGCTTGGTCGCTGCTGCCATATCTTGCACTACAAAGGCAATATTTTAGGATAAAGCCTGAAGGCATCTTGGATTCTTGTCCACTATATCATCTTTCTCGCCTTTTTCTCTCTTTGCCTTACTCCCCATGTCATTTCTAGATGGGGCTGTGTAGTATCATTCAGAAAGGCTAGAAAGGGTTGCTAAAGACACAGGGAGGTTTCATGTGGTGTATAGGAAGAGAGATACTGAAAGAGAGCTGTTAAAGGACAGAAGCCAGATGGCTTTCTCCTTTCTAATCACTGCATTTGGCACTCCGCTTGGCTGCTTCACAAAGCAGAGGGGTCCTACTGTCACCTCTTGCCTACGACTCCTCATTTGCCATCCTTTCATGGGGAGTGCCCATGCTTTTTGAACTGCTTCTTGGACTTTCCAAGAAAGGAGCAGGAGTCAGCACACCCATCCACTGCCTGGCGTGCCCTGCACACCCTGCCCACCCCCTTCAGCCACAGCCAGTGCTCCACCTCAGAGCTCTGCGGCTTCAGTGGGAGACATGGGCTGGCCTGAGGGAGGATCATGAGCCAGCCTTTGGGAGAGAGCACCCACAGACGTTTCAGTGTGCCTGAGACACCACATCCTGTCACTGTGAAGGCACAGCAGCAGTTTTTAAGAGGCAGGTTAGAAAATAGCAGCTCACCGACACCTTTTGCCTGCAGGAGGAGAGGCATCACACTTTCTTCAAGGAGAGCTCTTCAAAAGGGTTAAGAGAAATAAAAAAATGTTGTTATTGCACACGGGCTGAACTTGAACAACCTCTGTGACTGATTGTGATGCTGAGAACAGCTGATGAGCACAGTGCAGTTTCAAGTGCAAGGTCTTTGCTTGTGCTGTGTGTATGCTGTGCAGGTGGGATATTGGCTGTTTAAACAGTAGGTGCACTTCACTAAGGGCAGGGTGTTTGATGACTCCTGTACATATCTCCTTATAAAGACTAGAAATGTGCTTTCTGAAAGAAAGATAGTATTTAAATTGATTAGGCAAATAATAAATAATGCCCTCAGCTTCCCATCTGCAGCAGTCTCCAAGCGCTGGGCATATGGCACCTTTCCAGACCACATGGCAGCCAATGAGGCAAAGCTGGTGGTTATTACTTCACCTACCTTTGGCAGGAAATAAAACATCTGTTTAATCCTGACAGTGGGACTCCCCAGCAGTTAGGCTAAGGTGGTTAAAAAGGAATATAATTGAAAATTATGTTTAAGGCAGCAGAAGGCAGTGATATTCTTTTCAAATTTGATAAGACTTCAGCCACTGATACTTTGAGAGCTGTGGCCAATCAAGACCTCTGTTTCACAGCTGAGCCATAGAGAAATCTTGCTTTTGAAAAAGGGCTTCTTCCAGCTGGGCTCAAGCTACAAGTGGTTGTGGATCTGGACTGCTCATAAGTAGAGCAGCTGTACTTGCTGCTGCTCTCAGTTCTTCTGGTTCCCAATGGTATTTCTCATTGCTGTTCAACCACAAGGCAATGTTAAATGCTTGAACACTTGGACTATTAATGTGAAAAAGCAGCATGAGCAAACATGACATTCTGTGAAATATGTAAGCAGATGAAGATATTTGGGGTGTGAAGAACAATTTCCAAAATGATCTGTTCCCCTGGAAAGTTAAAACCAGTACTATTGACTATGAATGAGAAGCCAGTGGGCTGACCAAATAGCTCAGCTAGGCAAGTGATGAAGGGGAAGGACAGACAGCTGGAAGACTCACCTCCTACAACAGCAACAGAGCCCTAAGAGGTCTAAAGAGGCAGCCTCAAAAAGAGGGAGAGCATTTAGTATGGATGATATAGCCAGAGTGGTCCAGTGAAACTGAGTAAAAAAGAACTTTAGACCAAATGCTCAGATTAATCTACATAACAGTCGCTAGCAGGGAAGGGTTCAAATCCCTTTCCAGAAAAGGACAAAACAAAGTCTTGGGTTCAGCAACCAAAAGAATAAGCCTCTGCTGAATTACTGGATCAAGATGAAAAACATTTGTTGTTTTGTGGGATTCATCTCGCCCTACCCTCTTCGTATCCAGCAGAGCCTGCTCACAGACACTGTGGTGCTCCTCTTTGAACTGGTTTGGCTCAGTGGGTGGATGGGCATTTAGCTAGCGGTGGTCACTTTGGAGGGAGGAGGGTTTGGAGAATCTTTATTCTACAGGCAGTCACTGAGAACAGATTCCAGCTGGCTGCAAGCACTCCCACTAGGATGTGAAGCGCAGCAAGGTCTAAAGTGAATGATGCTTCTGAGTACCCTTGTCAGCTGGTAGGCACAAGCACCCTGGCACTCAGGGCAGCACTGAAATGCACAGTCATAATCATTATTGTGCCACCACTTAGAAACAGCTGATTTGGATGCAGTTTGAAGCAACAGAGGTGGACTTAACCCTCCAAAAATTCGTATCCATTCGAGGCAGAAGTACATAATGAAAAGGAGCCCGAGTCCAACCAAAGACATCAACCAAAGCTGGAAAGCAAAATGGGACTTTGATCCCAAAAACTTGGCTTTGCTGCATTGCAACCACTTCTCTACTGGCCAAGGTAAAAAAGAAAAATGTCCAAGCCCTGCTGCTGCAGGTACCTGTTGTCCTTTGCTTAGCAAGAAAATCAGCTGTTGGAGCAGAGCTGTAACAGATGCTGCTGCTCTGTTTGTGGACTCAGAGTTACTAAGGCTGGGCAAGATCATTACCATCTTCCACCCTGACCTGCTGCAGTATGCCCACCACAAAATGGCACCAAGAATTCCTGTGCAAGCTTCCCATGCCTGGATGAGTTGGAGCATATTTTGAGAAGGAACTTAAACCTCAGTTGATCATGGTGGATTATATATCTACAACTATTAAAACTTCTACCATGTTTTGTTTTCCTCACTGGAAGTAAGGGGCGAGCTTTTCTTCCCCCTTATGGTGTTTGTAATACTGTGTGAAATGACATTTTTCAAGGGTACAATGCAAAAAGAGTACCTTGCTTGACTGTTGGCTACACAGTCACAGGTGTCTTTGCTCTCACTTATTGATGCTATCAAGAAAGCTGCATCCCTTAAAAGGCTTCCAGCTGAATTTAAGCTCCAGGCCAGATACTTGCTCTCTGTAGGGTAACTTTTACCATCAACTCTCACTGGAACAAGAAGGCTTTAAAACTAGGAAAAAATGAATGAGGAGATCAGTGACACCAATTATACGCCAAATGAAGATAAGTCCCTCTGTCTCATTAGCACTGTTTAATTATGCTCAGATTTACATTCTAAATATAGTTCATAAGAATTCACAAGGGCAAGTGTTTGCTTCCACCGTTGTAATCTGCTCCATAGCTAATACGTCTCTCTCCTATAAGATCAACAGTTTTAAGGACCTATCTGCTTGATTCATAAATAAAGATGCTGCTGACACTTCACCCCTTAGAAATGAAAAATGGTGGTTAACTAATGGCTTATGTTTGATATTTGCATTGCTCCGAGAGTCCAGAGGTCTCAGCTGGCTTCCTAGCTTCCTGTGCTGGGTCTTTGTGAATACACAGAGTCCAGGCTACAGGGTCCTATACCTTCATCCAGGCAGAGACAGTGCGTGTATGTATTAACGTATGTATGTGCCTGTCTGTCCGTCTCATCTCTCTATCTCTTTAAATGCAAAACATTAACATTTGCAGGAATTTGAGTCTTCTCTCCCAGGTCTCGGTCAACCAGTTGACAATGCATCCCTCTTTGGGATTAACTTCAAGCTCTTTACCAGTTTATCACTACAAACCTGGTAGCAAATGTTCTAACTACTTGACTCAATATAGTTACTAGTAGATTTCAGCAG
>NW_009923228.1:25023-33357 GCF_000696875.1 Nestor notabilis
TGCCCTAAATCTGCGTCTTCTATCAAGGGGTTCAGCTGAGAAAGAAAGGAGACCCACTCCCTCACACCCTGGAGAATACTCCCCCAGAGCCAGGTCTCTGCTGACCAAGAGGAAGCCTTCTCTTGGACCATGTGCAGTGTACCTGTCCAAAACATCAACAAGGGAATATCTCCAGTTTGAGAAAGGTGAGGTTTAAACAAGCATTTCCATACCAGCCAACTCTAAAAGGGGGGAATGGAGCCATTCAGCGAGGAGGAGAGAAGCAAACACCTTCTTTCCCTTCCAAGTCTAGTTAGGAATTCAGTGTTAAGAAGACCCATCTAAGAAGACAAAGATTTCCAGAACATCATAAGCATTTCTAAAAGTACGGTGAGTGCAAACATGCTGCCTAGCATGGCACCAGTCTTTGCTAATCATTTATCAGTGGTTTTGTTTGATTCAGAAATACTATTAATTAACCTAACCACATATAAACATTATTGATTGATTGAGAATTTTACTGTTGTCAAACTACAAGTTTATTGCTCTTATGAAAACATTTTACATTTGCATCTTGGATTAGTAGGTATCTGCCAAGAACAGATGTAATTGCTTAGTCACAGTGCACAAAGGTTCAGCTTTGGGTGTCCAAAGGGTTGTGAACACAGATGCAGTATTAGATATGAGCTTCAGATGCTTGAATTCATGCAGGACCTACAGGACCTACTTTCGTGCCCATGGGATATAGAATAATTGGAACACCAGGTTCTTCCTACATGATCTTAGTCAGGGAATGCTTAAAAAACATGGGGTTTTTTTTGTAACTCCTGCTCTCTAGAGATAATTATGCAGAAGCTGAGTGCTTAAATGCTGGTAGCACCCAGATCACTGTGGTGGCTGCTGTGATGGTTGTTGTTTCTTGGAAGTTTTTGTCCTTTGTTACGCTGCAGCAGACAGCACAGCCCAGCATGAGCTGTGTGCTAGGTCTCTCTCATATGTTAAAAAAAGCATTGGCTTGGCCAAGTATTTGTATTTGTGTGATGGTACAAAAGAAGCGCGAAACTAGACAGCTACCTGAGGGCCCCATGGGAAGTGGTGTTGACTCTCAGGGGATGTTTCCTGTATCTCCTACTGGTGGCTTTGACTGCTGCTGCAGAACACCTCTGCTGTTTGCTGTCTGTCATCTCTTCTCACATCCTTGCCCTCCTCTTAACAAACTGATTTTGGTCAGTGAATGAAGCTAGTATTTCACCCGCGAGGGTAGGATTAATAGCTGTCGTGTGGAGGAACAGTCTTTGCTCCAAGATCTGGCTGAAAAGTTTCCTCCCTGTCAAACCAAGCAGAGACCCACAGATACTGGAAGCAGACTCTAATCTCTGGCAGTTTAGAGGGGTGTAATGCAAACATGAAAGAACATAACTGCTGGATACAACTTGTTGCTTTAATGAGAACATGCCCTTGGGGTTTATGACAAACAAATTCCAGTTGCTTTATTGTATTGTGTCTGAATTTCCCCCTGTTGTTTCAGCTGGATACAGCACATTGCTGGATCATGCTTGGAGAAGGAAATTATTTGTGCAACTGTGGAGGGAAGGAGAAAATCTCTGACAAGATGTCCACACAATGAAAAACTGAGCATACTGGTAGGGTAGCCAGCCAATCCCCCTCATTAAGAGCTGCTCCTCCTGATGGAAAGCCAGCACACCAAAGCCCAGCTGTGAGAGTAAGCCTGCCTCTGGGGAAGCCCCTCTTCCTTCAGGGGCTCTGGAGTGAGCACAGCCAGGCAGTGAGGCAGCCTGAGCTGGAAGTGAAGACCTGTCCTGCACCATGCTAAGCTGCTGCCATTTCCAGACGTGTCTCTCCCTCTGCTCCCCGGGCCCGCTGGTGCTGCTTAGGGCTTTGGCTCAGCTCTCAGTCCTGGCTGAGAAGTAACCCAGCCAAAACGAGCACTGCATTTCCACCCAGGCCCACAAGCTGATGGGATCTAGCGCACAGCTGTGTGGTCACTGGTCTGGAGGCAAGGGAGGCTGTGTGTACAAAAGCCTTGGGGGTGAGTCCTGGTTAGCTTACATTGATGGCAAAAATCACACATCCAGCTAGGAATGTGAAACTGAGACGTATTAAACCCTGGACCAAGACCAAAAGCGTCATAACTCTGACACCTTTTGTGACTTTAGTAGCTATAAAAGAGCATTTTCCCCTCCAAACACACAAACAAGTGCAAAACAACATTTTTAATTATTGAGAAATTTCTAATATAACCACATCCTAATGGATTCACTTCTGTGAAGCACTCAGATCATTTTCATATTAAATATTAGTCTTGAGTAAAAAATCTTTAATGGTAAGAGGATATTTAATTGCCCTAAACCATAACAGTCATGCTATTAGGATTAGTAACTGCTGCATTATGTTTTTAAGTGAAAAAATCTGTTGCAGATTGTATATTGTAGGAGCTACCACTATGTCTTTCACCATTTCAAATTAGTTTAGAACTACTTATCATTAATTCACCTTTATCAGCACCATGTTCTATGAATAAACATGTTAGAAATCATAAGCAGTGACCATCACAAGGAAATGTGTCTTGTAAATGATAAAATGATACTTTAAAAGGTTTCTGAGTTGTGTCGTTTCAAGTAACAAGAATGGCAATAATAAGAATGAAATCCAGAGCAGAGAGAAGAGCTGAATTACAATACTTCCAGCCGTTTTCAATTATAAATATATTCTGAGAATCCTGCTTCAAACTATTTAGGTATCAACTAATGCATTTTATAGATTCATCATCATAGTATTTGAGCACCTAAAAGTCCAAAGATTCATAATAACAAGCTAGAGCTTAACACAAAAATCAAGGAGACAAAATTCAGAATGGCTAGAGTTAAGTTCTGTTGCAGATCCTATTTCTAGGCACTACAACTTAATACTGTCGTGAACTTCAAACAGAAGTCAAGCTTCACTCTGGAAGCTTGGATTCTTATTTTAAGACTCTTGCTCCAAGTTAGATGGACTGTATAAACCAGTAAGTTTTCCTCCACCCTTTGTTAGAAGCTATTTCTCCCTGCTTTACATAAGCTATAAGAGAAACCGTTTTCTCTTAGTATTTGTTGAACTGATAGCTAGCCAAGTACAGCCAAATCCGAGCAAATACCGCTACCACATGCCAATTTCTAGGAAAATTGGTGTCATTAATATTTAAATCCTCTGCCTGCAGGAGACAGAGAAGCTGGTCCAATATCCCAGAAAGACAAGCAGTCCTGACCACTAAGTGACAGCATCTGCTGCTCTGATATCGCCATGCCCAAGCTCTGTGTCACACCAGTGTGACGTGCAGACAGGTTAGTAGTCTGAATACAGCACCTTGCTTTGCCATCCAGTGGGTGCTGAGAAACCATGTGCTTTCCCCCATGGCTGCTGGCAAGTACGTCTGATGTGGACCTCCAGGGGCAAGCCAAGGTTTTATGTACCTCCCTGGTTTTGGATTGACCTTTGAGCAGCAAGTGCTGCTTGTAAAGCTGTGATGGTTCAGGCACCACTACTTTTCCCCTTGTGCCCAGGTCTTGCTTTCTGTACCACAGAATCATAGAATCACAGGATGGTTTGGGTTGGAAGGGATCTTAAAGATCACCTAGTTCCAAACCCACACCTTCCACTAGACCAGGATGTCCCAAGCCCTGTCCAACCTGGCCTTGAACACTTCCAGGGATGGGGCAGCCACAGCTCCTCTGGGCAACTTGTTCCAGTGTCTCACCACCCTCACAGTTGAGAATTTCTCCCTAATTTCTAATCTACATCTACCCTCTTTCAGTTTGAAGACATTCCTCCTCGTCCTGTCACCACATGCCCTTGTAAAAAGTGCCTCTCCTGCATTCTTGTAAGTCCCCTTTAGGTACTGGAAGGCTGCTATAAGGAAGCATATGTTCTGTATATCTGACTATGAAACAATGTAAAACTTTGCCACTAGCTGTTACAGCAATCTACCTTATACCCACCCAGTTGCATAGCAGCTGAGTCTGAAAGTGTTCTGGACATAGAGCAAGTTATCTAAGTGAGCACAGCTGAAGTGTCATTTCAGTCACACCATCCGTCTGGAGCCTTGCCCAGCTGACTCCTACTTGCTTTTCCCCAATTTCAAATAGGAATGGCTCATATTGGCTTTTCTTCATGATCTCTGTGCCCCATCTGTGTTGCTGCTTAGCACAAAACTAGCAAAATCCTGTGCAACCCAAGTAATCTTTCGCAAAACCTGAAAGGAGAAAAACATGACCTGACTCATTAAGTAAAAAAAGAGAACTTCACATTGCTGCCTGATGTTAACAAGCACATCAAAGCATGCCCCAAAGTAGAAAAGCTATCTCAATGTAATTCAGCTGATTTCCTCTCAGTTGTCTCTGAGATAAGGATTAAAAAATCCCAATCTTTAGAGTTTTCACCATTAGGACCATGTTTTGTTTAACGTGCTGCCTCTTCACTAAGCTTCTGATTTTACCAATATACTAAGGTATTAATATAAGTGGAAAAGGATGAGGTTCATTAAAAACACAGAAATTCTGACAGATGATGAAGGATGAGAGAGCAGTAATTCTATTTTATCTGTATGGGCTTTGTTAATTGGGTGATAGGATGGTAACTTATGATATGCTAATTTGTTAGATTGGAATGTGTTTGAGCTCAGTAATAAAACTGTCCTGACATCTGATAGCTCTAAGAAGACAATTTATGAGATCAGGCTCAGCATCTGATATATCCTTATGTAACCTTGCAAGCAACATGAGAATTTTGTGGTATCATATAAATGTACACGAGTTGAGATTTAACAAATGGAATAAGATGGGCAAATTCACTATAGACAAGTGCTCCTGTGTAGTTTTCCAACTTATATGTTACTTACCTGGCTTTGCAATAGAAGGGCATGCAAGGAAGGTATTCCAGTGCTCTAATCAGTGATGAGAGCTCTGCCAGCTGCCAATGAGCCACAGCTGCAAGCCTGAAAAGAGCCATTTGTGCAGTAGTTAGGGTGATTATTTTTGTCATGAAGAAAGTTTTCCATTATGCAAATGTAGAAAGCTGTGCAATAACTCTTCATGTGACTGTTCAGAGGGGTAAACCTAGGAGAATGAAAGAAGCTGCATCTTCTCGCTACGTGAGCCCCATGTATGTGACCTCTTAGCAGGTCCTGCTATCATGCAGATGAGGAAGAATGTAGAAATCTGGGAGCATGGGAGAACGTTTTACTTCTTTCAATCCTCTAAGTCCCTGCTAATCCCAACAGTTCTGGTGAAAACTGCTGTTTAACTAGCGAACGTAAGTGAAGATCTAGTGGATCTGTTCACACATGCACAAAGCAGGGCAGTTCTTGGTGCTCTGTCCTGCAAAGCTCTCACCAATGCTAATGGCGTGTCAGTTCCCTTTTCCATCTTTCCTTTCAGGCCTGCTTAAAGCCACAAGTGTGTCCCAGCAGGTTAAGGCACCAGAAACCATCTCTCCTGGCTTTATCTTGCATTCATACCACTGAGAACTCTTTTCTGGAAGCAGTGGTGGAATACGAATAGGAAAGAGCTTGTGCTGCAAAATACACCCCTTTGTATTCAAATGGTATTTCTCAAGGACCTGCACATATCACTGTACCATTATACTGGTTCTTACAGGAATCTTTGTTATCCATCCAACTGCTAACTATTGCACATCTCAGGAATACACCATAGCCTATGGCTGTATGATGACATACTGGAGCTGGTGGACATACTGGTGACTCTTGGGCACAGCACCAGCCCAGCTGTCCTGGAAGTCGCAAGACCAATGCCTTAGGGCTAGAAGATGCATATTTAAGCATCACAGGATTTCCCTCTTTACAAGCCCCCGTTCCACTTGCTCCATTACAGTGAAAGGTATGCAGACAGTACGTAAATTTAGGTTAAAAGGCATCCTACCCAGGAGTACTACTGTGAAATATCATCTTTGCATATATTTTATACAAGCCATAGACTTGTAGATGTGTGTGTCACTTTTATCCCTACAAGTAGAATCAGTAAAAAAATAGAAGCTATGCTTATATTATACACAGTATTTAACATAATACACTTATATACAGTATTTGTCATAATATACTTCCTTTCATAAGGCTACATACAATTGATTTTTTCAGCTACCATAGTTCTGTATTAGTGGCCAGTATTTAGAAGCAGCTGGTTTAAAAGTGCATAAGGACTCCTTCCCTTCTGTCCTGAACTATAAATACTTCAGAATCTCAGCATCAAAAATAAAGTATGGTATTGGTTCACTAAGGTACCCACAGGTGCTTCTGAGTGCTGGATCCTGCTTATGCCTCTTTGAGCTTGTCCTGGGTGAGTGAGCGGTTGCGTGATTCTGAGTTACCGGCCGGGCTTAAACTGCGAAAGAGCTACAGCTGCTCTCAGGCCTTACTGAAGTCAATGGCTCTGCTAAGGAACATCCTGCCAGTCCAGGGGAAGGGAGCAATTACACAACCCATATGTGTATCAATAAGAAAAATAATCAGAAGCCACAACCCCAGGCCACCTGCAAAATTGATTCAAACCCTGTGTATAGGTAAACAGGTTTCCCAAGAGTACAGCAAACACAGGGGGGATGTCCAGCGACTGCTTATGGTGTTTTACACTGAAAGCACAACTGCCAAACCGCAGAAGCAGTATTGGGCTTGGGGCTGAGGCCATGGTATTCTCTTAGCAGGAAAAATTTGTTTCACTGGACTGCAGAGTTGTGCTCTGCTGAATACCACAGCACAACCTCCACACAGGAGCAAGAAAATGCCTTGCTTTAGTAGCTGACCTGCTGGTCTGACGACAGCAAATCCTCTGAGGATATAGCAAGTATTGTTTTGATCTTCATCACCTTTCAAACAGAAAGTCCCTGTATGTGTTTTAATGATGCAGAGAAGATACCCAGAGATTTGCACAAGGGGATTCTGAAATTCAAACATCATGTAATTTCTTAATGATACCTGATTAGCTCTAGAGACACGAGATACAAAATGAGAATTTGAAGGAAAATGTTTTCCTTTGATTTATGCACAGAATTTTACTGGCTTAGAAAACATAGCACAATGAAAACATCTCAAGGTGACTCAATTACTTAGAGCAAAATAGATAAAAGTAATTTCTTCAACAGCAAGTTTCCCTAACGTTGTGTTAGGAGTTGAATATCTGAAATAGATAATGCAAAGACCTCACTTGTTCAGAGGATAATAATCTTAACTCTGAAGGATACTCAATAAGCATGCATGAAGTTCAAAATGAAATGCATAGAGAGGGCACAGAAAGCGAGGCTCATGTACTACACATGGCAGGGAACTGTTCTCCTTGCCATAATGCACAGGATTGGAAATAATAGGCTTAACCAGCAGCAAGAAAGACAGGATGCTAGCAAAAACTGGAGTAGATTGCACAGATAAGTAACACAGCCTCCACTGGTGGGAATCTTTAAGAATAAGGTGGATAAATTTGTTGGGATATAAGTAAACTTGAGCCAAACTTGGGTACTGGAATAGACCAGACGATTTTCCAGGGACCCTTGCCTTGTAAGCACTGAGGATCAAGTAAAACCTGCTTGTGGAAAAGGCACCTGGAAACACACTGGCCTCGGGTGGCAGGTATGTAACACCAGGCCCCCAGGTTGGTGACGCAGGGGAAGCTCTGTTTGTCTTATTAGTCTTCTTTAATCTATCAGTGGTCACAGGGATATGAAACCGTTGGAGTATTCATGATCTCTCTGAAAGCACTTGCAATCTTTCTTACCTTTCCTAGAAACACAAGGCAGTTCTTCACTCTACCATCCACGGCTTCTGGGTATGCACCAGGCCTCGGGAGAGGTATTTACACCTCAAAACCCACAGCAGGATCAGGCTGGGACTGCAGAAGTGGCAGTGCCTGGCCCGGGTGGTGTGGCAGCAGCAAACATGGTGGGCTGGCCGGCACACGGAGTGTGAGTCCACAACGGTGAAACACTGTCAGTCCATGCTGCCGGGACCCCCTCCCCTGTGAAACCAGGGTCTTCCCTCTGACAGCAGTTGATATTTCAGAAATACAACAGCAATTGAGAGACTGAAATGTTTTAGACACTAAGATTGGGAGACCCTCTCACCGCTCTGCCTCCAAATTTTGAGGCTGCTCATGCCCCAACACCCTGTCCAGGCCCTGCAGTGGGCCAGGCTTCCCAGACCCCTTCCCAACACAATGTCCCACTTCAGGAGAAGACCAGCAAGTCCCAGGGCTCTTTGAAGACAAATAGATGTCCCAGAGACACCCCCACCCTTCCTGGTGGCCCCCTTCCACCCAGCCCTCTGCACAAAACATGGCAGCAGCTGGGGAGGGAGTG
>NW_009923228.1:33370-39062 GCF_000696875.1 Nestor notabilis
CGGGTCCGTAGGCTGCCGCAGCTCCTCTGTGCTGTGACAGGAGCAGCCTCAGCCCCAGCAGAGCTGAAGTCTGAAGCAGGACTGGAGCAGCAGCATGGCTGGATACTTGTATCTGCTTCCCAAACTGGAGCTGATGGGATGTGGAAGGCAGGCCTGGCCGGGCTGGTGGCCCTGCCTCAGACCTGTGGCTTCCTCAATGGGAAGATGTCGAAGCTGGAGCGGGAGCACCCAGGATGCTAGGAGCAGCCTCAGCCCCAGCAGAGCTGAAGTCTGAAGCAGGACTGGAGCAGCAGCATGGCTGGATACTTGTATCTGCTTCCCAAACTGGAGCTGATGGGATGTGGAAGGCAGGCCTGGCCGGGCTGGTGGCCCTGCCTCAGACCTGTGGCTTCCTCAATGGGAAGATGTCGAAGCTGGAGCGGGAGCACCCAGGATGCTCAAGACCCCAGGGCACGCTTTCCTTTTAGGTACGCTTAGCCAGTCACCTGCTGAGGCCACCATCAGCAGCCCCTGGCCCCCGCAGCAGCTCGGCACCTCGCACACCCGTGACTCGCATACCGAGAGGGCTCCCGGCTTTGTGGGCTTTTGAAAGCCTCTCTGATTATGCAGCGGTTTGCTCATAGCAAAGTGTGTGCAGTCAATAGCACTTGGGCAGCCGGCCAGCAAGGAGGTGCCCTTCCAGTCCTCTTGTGAGTGGAAAAGCACTTTCTAGAAAATGAAAATATTAACTGGCCTCCATGAAAACAGTACCTATCAGCTAGTGTAGACCAAGCTCAGGGTGAAGAATGTTCACTGAAATCCGAGCAACTTCAGTGCAAACATAAATAAGAGTATGACAAAATATGGTTGCTTTCCAGAAACAAGCCAAACGTTGTTCACTCTGGCTGCAACGACCTGTAGCGCTACAATCATAGTTAAAAGGGCAGAACTTCTCCTATAGTCACCTACTTCATATGTAGGCTGTTTTTTTATAAGGCAGTGTAGTATTTTACACAGTAAACGCACAGTAAAAACACAGTAAATGCAGAAAATTGGGAGGTATTTATGAATTTCAAGTACAAGAAGCCCGCTGTTTCCAAGGTTCATTAAAACCTGCCTGATGAAGTTTAACTTTATTCCTTTTGTCTACCTGCTGCTAAATCAAGAGAGCTTAGGACATCTAGTGATGGATGATGTTGTAAAATTAGTAAAATGTGCATGAAGTACAGACTGAACCACCAATGCCCTGATTACCTGGGAGTGGATCAGCATTCCTTCACGAGCAGCAATAATTTGGGCCTCTGGACTCAGCCTCTAGGGTATTTCTATCCCAAGCACAAATTACTCAACACCAGGCACCAAACACACCAACTCAGATGTCTTCTTGTGATCACAGAATGACTCCATGTGGGGATATGAAATTTTTATTAACAATACTCTAAGATGCTAACACAAACATAACTGTGCGTATTAAGAGGCAAAAACCTCCAATACACACTACAACCATGATTCAAAAGAGAAAATGGCAACTATCCTTTTCTTTCATGTATTTCTATAAGGAACTTTGTTTAAAGTGAGGGTTTAGGTTTCAGAAATGTGTACTTGTAGAACCAGTGTAAGTGCCATGTATTCAGCCACAACAGCCTATTCCCAGATGCTAACAACAGGAAAAACAACTCTGTACATAATTAATGCAATGCATAAAGCCCCTTAGTTTTTAGGTAGGTGTAAGGTTTCTAGTTACTTTAGTTCTCTAATACATTGCCAAACTTTTGTTTTCTAGGCGTAACCATAACAAATTCTTCAATTTAACTTCCAATATTGATACATGAAGAGTAAGAAGAAATGAAATCTAATGTGAGCTGTAGGCTCCTTCCTTGAACCCTGCCCCTGGTCTCACACTGTGGAGGATGGAAAGGATGCAGTCCCAGTACTTTGGTGAATATAAGGCAGAAAGAGTATTTGAGTCCAATTTTACTCTATGAGCTAATTTTATTCCACAGTTAAAGAACTCTAGAAGGACCTGTTGAAATACTTGAAGTTGTTTCTGTGAGGTCTGTTCAGTGAAACAATGCTTTAGTTACTTCATTATGACATACGTCATTATGACAGTTTCAAGTTTCACGGAATCCTCCCCTTATACCTCCATGTTACTTTGATTATTATTGGCCTTCTGTTTGTAATTGAAGAGTGTTTGCTTTCAATAGCTAAGTGTAGCTCAGTGATATGGTTAGCTCATTCGCCCTTTGTTGAAATGCAAAGGCACATAATGAAAACCTTGAAATTTCAACTGTCATTGTTTATTACTGTTTTGGCTACATTCTCTACAATTTCAGCAGCATCTTAAAGAGACAGTTAATGTTTCTTTATATACAATGAAAACAAAATGGCTTGCAACATCAGAAACAAGAGCAACAGTTTAACTGTACAATACTAAATGAAAACCGGTGGTAATACAGCCTCCTTCTTCTGCAACATGGACAAAATTACATATAGGTATTCAGCATCAAGAATGGGATAGTAAAAAGAATAGTGAATGAGAGAGAGATACACTGTTCTGAAAAGTAAGTTTCTACCATACAAGGCAGTTAGAAAATGTTTCACATTTTAAAATATCTGTACAAGCCACAAGAAACATTTCCTTGTTGATAGGAACTTCCAGAAATAGAGAATAACCATGAGCAACTTCTACATCTAGTATCAATGCGCTCTGCATGTTGAGAACGCAATAAACTGGCTTAAAGAACTGTACTGTATATCGCCAACACAGATCTGTTTTACATGCCTTGATTGTTAATGAATTACTTACTCTTAATCTCTCTATAACGTACAGTTGACTTGCACCTTAAGGAGGTCATTTGATTCTTTCGCAAAAGTAAAAGCAACGTCATTTAGCAGCAATTAAAAGCGCCTTGAGGGAGACTTAAAAAAAATACAATATCCAATTAGAAAAAGCCATACTTTAAACATTTGTACAGGAATAAGTTGCTGGAATTTAACTGAAAATGTGACGTCTGTACAACAATTTACAATAGAGCTAGAAGGGAATTTATCATTATTCCTGCATAGAACATTATACATGACCTGTTTGCATTTGGTTTCATACTGTTGCTTGCTTTTATCGGAAGTCTGGAAAGTTACACAAGTTTCAATACCACAGCAAGTATAGTATTTTTAGGAAATTGAGCAGATTTCAAAATTAGCAATCTATTTGAGAAGTAAGTACCAGGAATTCCATATCACCCTTCCAAATCTAAATTCAGTGAAACGCCACCACATTTTTGGAGGTACAAGCCTGAGTTGCCAAATAAAATACTACAATTTTATCTGAGGAATCTGACACAGAACATATCTTCAACTGTCTCACACTCCTTACTTTGGTTTCAGAAGACCAATGTCTTGGAAAGATGGCAGTTTATTTAGTTTATGATCAGGCACGGAATTTTTCCTGTTTTCAAATTTGTTCACTACCCTTTTTTTTTTTAAATAATGAAAAACTACCCTTCATGTTAGAACTTTCCAGTATCAACCAAATGTACTTTAAGTATTAAAAAGATTATTTACAATGTTCCCCAGAAAAAACTAAAAACCTTTTCTTCAGTCTTAAACACAACACACCTGTTAGTGTGTAACAGGCAGTGTCATCCTTCAATGTTTAAAAGTATTTCTCAGAAGGGTACATTTATTCACAGTCCATGATCCATTCCAATCATACAAATGACACTATGTAGGAGGACTTCAGTCTGAAAACACAGTTATCAAACTTGTCCTGTGTAAAAACACTCAACTGCTTCAAGCTCAAGTCTGCATCTGGAAACTACACAAAGGTATCATGCCATTCCTTGGTTGGAGAAATTTCAGTACGAAATGATGCTTGAAGTAGGTGGTGTAGGGGATGCTGCTAGCCCAGTCATATGCAAGTTTCCTGAAGAATTTGATCTCCTCATATGAGGGAGAAGATAAGGATCATTAGCCAGCTGGTGGACATCAAATCTATCCTCTTTTCGGTATGCTAAACAGCGTCTGATAAAGGCCTAGAAAAGAAATAAAAAAAGTTACAGTGTCATTCCAAATAATTACATCTGCTTACAAGCAAATATGCTTGTAAAAAAATCCTCCTGTACAAAGTCTTGTTCCTATGTAATTCAATTCAAATGACAGCATAACATTTTGCTACTGAGACCATGAATAAAATGTAACATCACTGAAGGGAAAAAAAAACCCCAAAAACCAGCAAACTAATTGGCTTCAAATAATTACACTTAAAATATTTATTTCCATGTTTAGGAACTGCGTTTACAAGTGAAATATTAGCATCTCACATAATTAGAATTCTACATGTGTTATCCCTGAACAGCTTAGTGAAAACCAGAAGCAAATGTCAGAGGACTGAAAAAGTAGAAAGGAGCTCCACAGAGCTTCTAAAACCATTCAGCTGTGCAGTAGATGAGGAGTAGATAGAAGATGCAGGGACAGAATTTTAATGCTTTAGCTGACCTTTTAAACCAGGCATTACCACATGTACCATGATGGAATAAAGCAAAATGTGAAATTTGACAATGGTGGTTGCCATTTTCATTTGGCACTAAATAACTAATAGACTATTTAAGAAACACTACCTAGCTGGAACTCCTTTCCCAGAAAAAAACTCAACCCCATCTACTTAAAAATATCTAATCAACTGAGCAATTCTGTAGCTAGCTTCAGGACTGCTCTTGAGACACTGTATTATCCTACATTTAGGTCCATACAATGTATGCCAATCACTTTATGCTGAAAGTTTCTGTCAAGTCTTATGTCTAGCATAAACAGAACATTTGGTCTCCTGAGAGCTTTGGCTTCAACATTTAATGATAGAAAATCCTTATTATTACTACAGAACTGACAAGCACGTCATTACTTAACTTAGGACTTAATTTAAAAGAATTGCAGATCTTTTCTTTGATAAATCTGTTCAGCTGTTTGTTCTTTGCTCCAATTAAAAACTGGAGATTAAAGGAAAAAATCTGTGATGCAAGCTCCGAAGAATCCTGCTAGAGTTTACTTTAATCATTTATATATCCACCATGAACAAGGTGCAAATGATAAAAATAATGCACATCTGTTAACATATATTCAGATGTTCCTGGACATTATGGATTTTAATCAAATTCTTCTCAATGGATACTTCAGAACAAATGAGTTGTTTAGATTTGTTTGTAAGATCCTCAGAGTAACAGTTTGTGTCTAAAATGTCTGTAAAAGACTTCATGCTTCTGTGGCACTGTAGACACATTACTGCAATGAGAAGAACACTGCACAAAGTAAGAAAAAGTAAGGAGGATCAAAGGACAGTCGCAGTCTGAAAACAAACTAACAATGTCATTTCAGGTTCCATATTTATTTCATCTCCTTGTTTTTCAAATCAGAATCTCAGTTTACAAGCTGTTCTTTTCCAAGTGCCAGGCCTATAAATCTGCAAGACAATTTGGATTCTACACAGTCATCATAAATGGTCTGAATTTAAAAGTTAGTCTGAAATTGTTTTATAGCATTTCCACCAGAGAATAATTCTCTCTCTTACAGCTATCGTGAGAATGCTAGTAAGAGTGAAGAATACTGAAAGTTTATTTTAGTCTTTCAAACAAACAAACAGAACATGGAAAACACAGAGAATGTAAAATAGAAGTTGCCAGTCCTCTATTGTCTACTTTTGTCTGTCTACTATTTACCA
>NW_009923228.1:39093-77307 GCF_000696875.1 Nestor notabilis
AATAAACAGTACTAATGATAAAGAAACACGAAGTCAAAAGACAGGGACATAAACTATTAACATGCAGTGTTATCAAGTTATATGACATGCATTTGTCAAACGCATTCAAGGAAGACAATTTTTCCAAATGGGGGTGAAAATCCAAAAGAAGCAACCAGAAAATTCTACCAGAAGAACTACAGTTCTTCACCAAATTTTCGTAACCTTAACTGCAACTCACTAACATTACTTCTAGAAATTATAACTGACGGAAAAGTACCACAAATTCTAACAGCAGGTTTATGTACCCAAAGACTTATTTTCTTGGGAGGTTACAGCCTCTAGAAACAGGTTTCCTTTCCTTTTAATCTTTAGAAGCTAGATCTTAACATTCTGAATATTTTTTTTGGCTTGTGTCCCAAATCTAAGTATGTTTAATCAGTTGCTGAAATTTGAACAGGCATTCTACTATCTTAGCATTTTTTTATTTTTCAATGAGCACATCTCTTCTGCATCCAGCCATGAATATATTTTTCAAAAACTGGGACAGTTTTACAAACAAGTAACACATACAATGTTTTTTTCCCTATTCAGAGAACTGGATTTGTCTTATGGATGCTCTCAGCAGCAATCATTTGGGAAACCACCTTAATCTGTTTCAACTAATCTACAGAGATGAGTTTGATACCACAGACGTTTCAAAACAACATTTTTCAGGAAACTGCCACCCACACCTTTGTGGCATCAACATATTTTATAGATTCTTAATCTTAAGAATTTATGTTTCTAAACTCAGCTTTCAGTTAACACACACATACTACGACCTTTCAAGGGGGAGAGTGTTAGCAGGCATATCCTCCAGGTATTTGGTAGTAAAACAGGTCTTCAAGCCAGTAAAGCTGAAGAGAATAACATTCATTATTTTCAGAAAGAGCTTGTTGCTGTTAGCATTAGTTTTTCACAAGAATTGGTAGTGAGACAGCTTGAGTGAGACACTAAGATCCTCTGGGAAAAAGCAAAGCAGATAATTTTTGAGGCAGCCTACTTTAAAACCACTTGCAAATTTCTGGAATATATATATATAGGCTTACTATGAAGTACATGATTTTGAGAAGTCCCAGAATAAGTCTGCTTAAATAAAAACATCAAAATACTAGTTCTCAATTATGTTTTCCTACATGTTTAGTTACTATGTCCTATAGCATTCTTAACAGTGATTTTACAGTAGAATCCTTTATGATGAATATTTTAACTGTTACTCAGAGATCATATGAAAAGTTACCTTGGCTTCATTGCTTACAACAGGTTTAACAGGGAACTGAACTTCTGTGGCTTTTAATATTGTATTTTCTTGTAAGATATCTTGCTGTGATTGATTGTGGCCAAAAGGCTGAAAAATAAGCACATTATTTTCTTCATGAGAGTTATTCAACTACTTTGATTTCATAAATATTTATGCTGTAGTAAGTTGCTGAAGTGTTAATACAAACTGCTAGCCATTCTGTAAATAAAAAGTTTCTGTCAAGATTTTCTACATTTCTTGCAGTATCAATACACACCACCAAAAAGTAACGCAAGTAATTTCCCATGTAGACTCACATCTTTGTGAGTATAATTCACATTCTACTCACAACAGGCATTTACACTAAACCTCCAATTTTCAAACAAAGTTTTCCTTACCTTTCTACCATAAAGGCATTGGAAAAAGATTACTCCAACTGACCATACGTCAACCTTATTAGAAATCTTTGGTGGCTCTTTGCCAACTACAAAACACTCTGGAGGCAGGTACCTGGAAAACAAAATACGCATCTCAGTGTCTGCAAGTAGACGTATGGCATCACTGGAACTTCCTCAAATACCAAATTATACAAACACTTCACATACACATCTCTGATCTTTTGACAACTGTACAGCTGCCTTATGATTCACATTCCAACACCTTGCACAGCCATCAAAACTGACATGACAGCTTTTTGTATAGTCAGTCAGTCAAACAGAGGGTCTATTTCACAGAAGCACAAATACCAATATTCTCTACCTAAATCACTAATTATCACCTTTCTTTGTTTTATTTTAATTGGGATCCTAGGTTAAATATGAACTGTCTCCATCTATCAGAGCAAGAAAAGATGAAAGCCATATAGAGCATTTTATAGCAAGGCCTGGTTAGAAATCAAAGATAATATAGATATGGCTTAGAGACCCTTTTATCTAAGTTTTTAAGTAAGAACGATGACATTAACCAGAGGGGTATATGGCTGACAAAGGTAATTGCTATTTCCATTCCTATAATCTGCAGGAAGCCATACTTAAAGAGCTGAAAGCTGTGGAAGTTCCTGTGCCACTCCTGAATTACAAAAGAACTGGTGAAATGGAACCTCCTTTAAAAAAAAAACAACCAACCAAACAAAACCTCCCAAGCATATCAATGTGAAGGCAGTCAAGTATTATCGACTGTAACATCTAGGATTAAAAAAGGCATAAAAGCTATTAGAATATCTACAGACCAGACATTCTTTCATCAACACCATACAAGGCCTTTAGAGAAATTTTGAAGAAGTACTTGTAGAAATGGAAATAAGGAGAAAAATGAGATAAGAATGCAACATAAATATGAATTTCACACAGTATCACACCTGGAATACTCGTGTACAATTCTGATTACAACAACCAAGAAAAATGAGCTTAAAGAGATGCACGTGCAAAGAAAGCTACTAAAATGATCTGAAGAATTGAAAGCCTACAGTTCAGGGAAAAGTAGTGAAGGCTATAAAAACACCAAGAGGAAAGTACGAGGAAGGCAAACAACCTACTTGAGGGAGGACAGTGTTGGCACAGGAACAAACAAGTATAAACTGGCCACAAATAAACACAGTCTGTAAATTAGAGGATTAGGTTTCTAATGATCAGAGAACTGAGGTTACAGAACGCACTTCAAATCAGATTACTGGGGACAAAACACTAACTAAATTTAATACAAACGTCTTTAAGTTTACAAAAGAGATTATGTGATCTGACTATCTGGAAAGGCAGGTAACTGGACCCAGTGGCTGAGGAAATCCCTTCCAGGACTATGGTGCCGGCAGTCTGTGCAATCTGCTCTAAAGGGACTCATCCCCCACCTCGGCCTCATTCAAAATATTTCCCTCCTTAATGAAGACTTTGGGCTCAGAGAAAGTATGATTCAGTAATGCAGAGATTTCATCATGAACCTATAATGGTCACAGACCTTCCTTTATGTCTTAGTTTACAGCACCACTAATGCCTGTGGCATTTTAGATGAAATCCAAAAGCTAAAATTTTGTTACATACATTGGTACAACAAATTGGTCTTTAGATAGGTAAAGCCTTAAAAAGAGTAACAAAAGCGTAACACTTCTAAAATGTTTCAACTTGAATAATTGTCTTCTCACAGCATGTGCGCGCTGGCACTTGTGCAAGAGTATGTGTGTCTTCTCTTCTAAAAAATCTGAAGGAAAAGGAAAAAACTTTATTACGTGCAACTTCCAAATATGGGAGAAGTTGCAGAGCAAATGGGAATAACACTGGCTTTTCTGTTTAGTTAGGTTTCAGCTCCTGACTCTGATCTTGCTACAGGCAGAACGAGGAGAGTAAGAACGAGAAGAGTAAGAACAAATGAACTCACAAATAGTAACCTGGCCAATATAAGCTGACACAGCTACCATGGTAGCTGAAAGAGCTACTGTGCCATGAAGAATCTGCATCTTCAGAGATAAAATTCTAGAAAGAGTTTTTCTGTAAGCTTATTGTCATTCCTGTTCTGCAGGCAGCTCTAAAACTTCAGGTTTTTGGACAAGCAAGCAAGTGCATACAGAAAACAAATCACAGCTGCTGAGCTGTCATTAACCTTTAGGATGGAAGAGTGAATACTCTTTTGTCCTAAGAACATTACCTGCTGGTAATCCCTGCTCTAAGATCCCCAAGGACTAAGCACCCACACTTAATCATCATAGCTCTGTCAAACATCTTCAACCACCTGCAGCCGAAGATTAAACACCTGCTTCTTCAGGGAAACCATGTTTCTAAATCATAGTGATCATCTCCACATTTTTTTATACACATAAAAAATAAACAACACACTCTCACACTCTCTTATCTTACTTGCTATGTTACCACTCTAACATTTGTGCATATCAGCATTCACAGTGCTGCACAAAACTCTTGTTTGTCATCCATTTTAATATTTTTAATGTTAGCTCTTTCTCCAAATTGGCTTGGTAAGAGAGCACTTATGAAACATGAACAGCAAAATCAAACCAGGTATTACCAGTAAGTTCCTGCTCCCTGTGAAGTTAAATCCATTCCATCCACTCCGTAGCTATCATCATCCATTATTTTGGAGAGGCCAAAATCAGTAATTTTTATTTCTCCACATGCTGTTCCATCTACAAGAAGGATATTACCTGTCCAGGAGGGGGGGGGGGAAAAATTACCTCAAGAAAGCTAACAGAATGCTTTATTTTCACAACCAGGTTAAATTTGCAGGAATATCTAAGCTCATGAGGGCAAGCGACAACTTTACATCATCTTTATACCCTGAAGCCCAGAGTAACTTGACTATGACACGTTTCAGTGCAGTCTCAAGAACTCTCTAGGTTATTATCATCATCTGAAATGGCTCCCTCAGCTGGGAGCTGGCTGGACAGCAAGGAAACACCAAAATGTGGTGAGGAAACACCAAAACACACATAGCAGGATGCCAGTTACAATGAAGTTTCGTATTTTTCTGCCCAGAACAAATCCTACACTAATGGTTTCAGGGCTTGCATGTGCCATGAAATTGTGCCAAGAAATTGCTTACTTCATGTGTTAAAGTATAATTTCTTGATATAAAAGTTATTTGATGAAGTTCCTCTAAGAATAAAGACTTATGAGACTAAGAATACACTTTGTACAATTCCATAATGTGAGAGAAATCTATATGAATCTAATTTATTACATAGCAATAAGCAAATAGGCTGGCATTAAGAGTTACGTTACGAACACCACACTTGGAAGTGTAGCAGATTAAAGTACATGAAGAATTCAAGCATCTTTCCTGAATGGTGGTAAATCAAAGGCCATGGAATCAAAACATAATACAATGCTTATGACAATGCTTGTTATCCATTGTAAAGAAAACTTTCATAAAGTCCTGTTTTGAAGTGCTTACATTGGGATGCTGAAAGTGACTGATTACCTATTTAAATCCTTTACAGACTAAGAAATACAAAAGTGAAAAATTATTTACACATCAGCATTCCACAATGATCAGACAGGAGAGCCAACTAATGATATTATCTGTTTACGCTGCTAAAGACCACTGTACGTATGCTGCTGTATGATTTTTTGCCTACAAATTGAAATCAAAATAATACAAAGTAGAAATGTTACGGCAAATATTTTTTCAAAGGAAAAACAATTTTGGCAATAAAGCTAGAAATAAAGGCTGTTTACAGTAAGCCTGACATACAGAAGATAATTTTGGTATTTTCAGACATGAATTACAAACAAAAGGATAAAAAAGAAAATAAATTTTCAATTGTAGCATTTCTCATTTACCTGGTTTAAGATCATAGTGTATAATAGGGGGCTTGATCTCATTGAGATACCGTAGTGCATTTACTATTTGCATTACAATGGACCTAGCTTCCTTCTCTGACATCAATTTATGTTGCTTGAGATAGAAATCCAAGTCATTGCCTTCACAGTATTCTAACACCGTGCAAAACCTAGGGTAGAATTCAGAGAGACAAAATTAAATAACATCTCAAACTGCACAATCAGAAACAGAGACAACCTAGTTTGATACTGGGAAGTTTAAGAATGGCTGCCTGAATATTAAACTATATGAATGAAATTGTTAATAGAACACATGGCGTAACTACTGCTTTATGAAAACTAACATCAATCAGAACATTCATACTCACCAAAAGATAAAATGTACCCATATTGACAAGAGGTTAAGTTGAAAAAAACCCACCTTACTTACGTAGGCATGTTTCTCAATAGAAAAATAAGATGTGACATAATTTCATGCAAAGAGGTGCAGCCCAGTGACCTTATTACCAGCTTAGGCTAGTAACACTCCTGATGCCATTTACTCTTGGAAACTTGTTTAAGCTGCAGTAGCCCTTGCTCTACCCAAAACATGACAGCACTGCATACCCCTTTCACCCTCAGGACATGTGTTGCAAAACACTGTTTTCATCACTTTATAGAAGGCCTGCAATATTTAGCTGAGACTAGTGTCTGCAACTAGTGTGGGGTTTTTTTAAAGTCTCCTTAAGGACTAAATACTTTGGCTGAAAGCAAGAACATGCTATTTTTGTTCAAATACTCTTTATTTCTGTTTATCTAATATACAGCACTAAAATCCCTGCCAACTTCTGGAAAAGTACGATTTTATATACTTACGTATCTGTATCCAGGGAGAAGTAGTCATATAGTTTAACTATCCGGGGGTGATCCAGTTCTTTGTGTATTCTATACTCTCTGCAGGCATGTCTAAAAGAAAATGGATACATTAACCTTCTACAATCAGTAAAATGCTATTCAGTTTAACATATGAAGCGTAAGTCATTAATATTTACTTGTGGTAGTTTTCTTTCTTTTCATCCCTCCAGCTTTTGTTAAGCTGGTGAATCTTTACAGCAGCGTATCTTTGTTCATAAAGATCAAAAGCCTAAAAAAGAAATCAACAAACATGGAAAAGTTATAACCAAAGATGATAAAAACAGCACCCAATAAAGAGAGGGAAAAAATTGGCATGTAATTGACAAGTCTATTGGCAAGTCTATTGTAATGTTACCTCCCTCCACGGGCTAATCACAGTTTGCTCAACAGGTGCTTAAAGGGTATACCACAGTACAATCACTCTGCTTACTTACATCCCCTGCCACCCCCAATGTACTCGGCTCAAACACTAGGTTTAGCAGACCCAACACACTCTACCTTGTATACTTCACTGAAGCCACCTCGGCCAAGTAAATGGAGTAACAAATATCGTTCATTCAACGTGGGGTGATCTTTAAACCTCAAAAGAAAAAAAAAAAATTTAATTCTATGTAAGGTACACAAACAGAGTCTAAAATGTAAACCTTTTAGTATTACTCCTCAGACGGAGCTTTCTTTTTACTAGCAATATATATATTACATATAATATGCTGACAATGTCACACTATGTGTAACCTTATGGCACAACTGTACCAATGGCCAATTTCAGTACCTTTTGACTATTTAGTGTACAAATGATATCACCATACCATCACCAAACCAGTCAATTCTGACGAACTTTTTTGTTATTTTTCTCCATTTCTGTGAAGATAGGGAAAACACCCTTAAATTTAAACATCTGAGAGAAGGGTTCTCTCTTTGTTGTACCAAAATTTAGAGAAGTCTCAAACTTCAGCCTTTTGGAACAGACAAGGAAGATATTCTTCCAATTTCACATGAAAAGTGAGTGGACCTGTTGTATACACCCGCCTCTTTTTAACAAAATGGATTCTATGTAACACAAAGTAGTTAACAACAGCAATATAGGGGAAACACACCAAAGGACTGAATATCTGCTCATACTCTATTCAAAAGCATCCTTGACCAGTAGCTCAATTCTTTTAAAAACACACTCAAATTTAATTTCTATTTTCTTAGTCCTTCTACTAAATGTATGCCTCTAGTGAGGCCATTCTTGTGAACCTTACCACCTTCCCTCTCCACTGCTGCTTTTGCTACTCTGTGGCTCTCCATGGCTCAGAACCTGTACCTGGCAGGTAGCCCCAGCACCACATGGGCTCTAAACCCAGACAGGGAAGTCCTAACTTGCACTCTCAACTTGTTCTGTTATTGTAGTGCAAATGTAAAAAACACATGCAGACATACAAGTTTACCGATCTCTGAACTGGGCAATACTTCATACTCTTCATTGTCAAGGCTGGAACCCCAAAGAGCTGAGTCTGCAGACTACTTTGTATTTGAGATGCTTGGGGAGGTCACCCATGGGTAGAGGGACATAGAGGGGAATGTTGCTAGAACAAGAAAGAGGGCTCAGCTTTGCATCACAACTGCAAGCTGAAAAGCCAGCAGGATTTGAGTCAGGACCCAACAGTTGCTTCACTTCAGAACCCTGTCCCTTATCAAATGGCCAGTTGCCGAGACATGTTAGGAAAGACAGCAGGGGCTATAGACAATTTCTCCATTGGGTCTGTCTTCTATATTATGAATGTAAACGGCAGCTTGGCCATTTGGTAAATGCTCAAGTTCTAACTCCTGCAAAAACATGTTTAAAGCTTTTAGTTCTGCACCACAAAATGTGTTAACATTGACTGCAGAAAATGAGCAGTGAAGCTGCAGCATTCTGCTTGTCCAGGTCCTGTAAATCTGTTTTTAAACTGGGACTGTAATTTAGACATTCTTTGCCCCACATACGCACTGTTTAAACAGTCAAAATGGGTAATTTTTCTGTGGCATTTATTACTTCATGCTGAAGTATCCCTTTTAAAAAAACAGAACTCTTCTAATGCAAATACTGAAGATTAAAAAAGTTATCATTTAACCTGCAAAGAGCTGCTTGTTTATTTGCTGCAGGCAATCTATTTTTAAAAGAAAATATTCTGCCATTGAATTCTAAGAATCAAGCCATTATTTTTTGTATCCAAAACACAACACCAATTTAGCTGCCAATTACCACTATGGCCACACAGGAACAAAAATTTTCTGTATTCCTGCAGAGTAGGTATGGAGACCATTAAAACAGTTAAGTGCAATTTCACATCTTGCTGCTTTCATGTCTAAAAGTCTTGGTTTAGATGTAGTTCTATTATATCTAAAAAGTAAAAATTAAAATAAAATCCTACAGTCTTAAGGCTAGTGTTCCATAAACATTTAGTAGTGCAGAAAGCAGCCCAGTCCCATCACTTCCTTCCACCTGGCTTCTCATACCACCCTTGCACTGCCCTCTCTCCTCATGGAAACATAAGCATTTTTGCAACTGGGGCAAAGAACTGGACCAGGAAACTGATCTGGAGTTAAAATTAATCCAGAAAAAGAAACCACAGGAGCTGGTTTCAACTTGGATCAATTTCCAACATCTGTTCAGTAAAGAAATGCCACTGCAGGCATGTGAAAGGAAACAGGGCAAGGGCATAAGCAGTCAGGGATAGGCAGATCCAGTTCCTTTTAGGCTGAAGTGCTGGTATTAGTGTTTGTATTTGCCATCACAGAAAAGAGACTAACTTTTTAGGTTATGTAATTACTACATTCAAATCTACATAGTAATTGCTAATATTAACTAACAACTTAACCTTATGGTATATTGCGATGCAAGCTGAAGTACAGAATAATGTTTAATATGCCTTTCATATGTACAGATACCTAAAGGGAATGAAATCACAGTGCAATAAAACCAAACGTGATTTTAACTGCATCACAAAATTGCTGCTATTGCAAACCTCCCCGCCATTTTCTTGCGTTACTGTCAGCTAAATTAACTGCATTAGGTTCCCTTACAAGTATTCTTTTTACCCTAGTAATATAGTCTAGGAAGTTTTAGCTCTCCTGCACTGTAAGCTGTGCCTATGTAATTTTTTGCGTATTTGGTAAAACCATTAAAACCATTAATAAGTTTACCAAATTATAAGTAATTCTTGATTTTTAAAAGTTGAGAACTAAAAGAGAACCAAAGAAAAAATCATGAACAAGCTTCTCCTCTGTAGGTAAAATGTGATTTTAGAGCATTATTTTAGAAATAGACATCCAAAATTAAGACAGCGAGTCTCTTACTGTGAATTATCTTCATTATTTATTCTCTTCAGTTCTCTTATGTGAAGATTCCTAACTCTTTCCAAACGTTCAAGTTCTGCTTGTATTTCAGCCTCCTCCTGCACATGAAAAGAATGAAATATAAAAGCTCATTTACTCCCCATTTGAAAAGGATATTTTTACCCCTGCATCAATACTAGTGGTGATGGAGGAACATTACATTACAAAACCCTGCTGATCTAGAAGAAAGCACTGCTTTTCTCTTAAAGCCAGAAAAATTCAGAAAGATAAGGTAAAAGCCTGTTTCAAGGAACCTTTCTGTCCATGAACCCACAGGTAACGGGACGTTCATCGTTTTGTTCTGCACTGTAGGGATACTATTTGAAATGAGAGGCAGCTGGGTTTTGTATTTCAGCCAAGGAGAGAAATTATTTGGGAAGCGGTCTAAAATTGATGTACAAAGAAAAAAACTGAGATATGTGCAGTTACAGATTTTGTAAAAACTGATGAATGAAGAAAAGACATTTGAAATATTTTGAGACTGAAGTGCGAATAAAAAGAAAGAATAAAAGAGTAAGTCATTATAGCAGAAACATTCTTAAGATGTTGATACAACACACCAAAACCAAGCTAATTCAAGCTTTTCCATTCTTATCTTATTAAAATTACAAATGCAGAATATGTACTGCCTAAGATTTTGAGTGCAATTTCATAAGCAGCATGTCAGGTACAAGCACATTCCCTAACTAATTTCAGCACTTAAAATTATCTCATGTTTATGCTACATAACTGAGAACACCGAAATAGTTGTTTATTCAGATTCTCTAAGAAAGTAAAGAATTCATGATGCTTAATTTATGGAAACCTACGTATCTATATTTAAAGAGGAAAACGTACACTCATTGAAAAATGCTGGAGAAAGGGTTCTACTGATTTCAGAGTTAGTACTTCTAGCACTTGAAAGTTTTAATAAAGGGGAGACAAAAGTAGCTCATACCAGACAGCTCATAATTATGGAATTATTCTAGCTGAAAAGGAAAAAAGAATGTCTGGCACCTGATAGGTATTAGTAGCAGTGCCAGTGGAAGCAGTACCCCACATCATCTCTTGTTATTTTGGCACAGCCTCTTGTAGAGCCAAATGGTGAACCAAACTTGAAAACTAATCTTTTTTTGTTTTTTTAAAGCCTCAAAAAAAGGATATCTATTTGGTTTTTGAAAGGAGCTAGATCAGTTCTCCAATTTATACTGTGACTGCACAACCTGGTGGTAGTGGTAAAAGCAACAGGTCAACAAGTCATAGCACAAAGGGCTAGAGGCAGAAGTCAACAGATGGGAGAGAAAATGCTCTAACGCTGATACTTTTAAACACTGTATATCATAAAACTACATCCGGAAACAACTGTATTTATAAAATCTAAACCACATTAAATAACTGCATTTTCAGTAAGTTGAGAAGTCTGGACCAGATCATTTCAGTGGATATCCTGAATCCCTCCCCATAAGCTAAGGAAGAAAACCTGCCGTCCCAAACCAAGACATTAGATGACTCTCCATTCAAAAAATGAAAAATAAATCCCTAGTAATTTAAAAGCTGGACTAAGTAACACTAGCGTGCTAGCAGATCTGTGTGGACCTTTGTTTTGCTTCTCCCCTCCCAGTTTATAG
Organism: Nestor notabilis; assembly: GCF_000696875.1. NCBI lineage: Eukaryota > Metazoa > Chordata > Aves > Psittaciformes > Psittacidae > Nestor > Nestor notabilis. The sequence goes on from NW_009923228.1 coordinate 50,502, forward strand.
AATGTTAAACTCTTTTTTTTTTCCTAATTTAAATTTATCTTGTTAAGAGTTCCCTGTGAAATACCCTGAAATGATATGCAGTTCCTCATAACCCAACAGTCCTTGCTAAAGAATTCTAGCCCTTCTCCCCCCACAAAAGGCCACACACTTAAACACGCACAATTGCCTATGTTCTTCCCAAAGGCTGACAAAAAAATCTGTCAGTTATGCCTCTTTCGGGCTTTTTTGTTCATATATTATGCAATTCAGTGGTTCTCAAAATGTGGTTCATAGGCCAATGTTAGTCCAAAGAGAACTGGCTGGTTGCATTGTTTCCAGCTGTTATTTAGGACACTCAGGCTGTGAATACCTTTAAGCAAGAATGAACCAGCTTAGCTGCCTCAGGTCACTGCTATATAAAAGGAAGTGAGAAAACAAGAGCCTCTCTCCAGGACCAAAGCTGCTAGCTGGAAAAGAATTTCCTGGGGAGCAGAAGGAAAAGAAAACTGGTGGTGGCAGCATGTACAGGGCACCAAAAATAAGAGCACCAGGAAAGCATCTGGAAAGTGAAAAGGAAGAGGAGCAGACAGCAAAATAGCATATGCAGAGGGAAAGACGAAAAATAATGTAACCAGCAAAAAAACACTATGGAAGAAATACAGCCATGTAAAAAGATTACAAGATCGTTTTTCTTAGTTAATGACAAAATCTGCATTGCACATAAAGAATTAAAATGAAAGTATTTTAATTATTATTTACAGATATATGCAAACATGATTTGCTAAGAAATAACATTTGTTTCCCCTCTGGCATTTAGTCAACTTCCATCTATACAGAGCACCCCAGCACTGATGCTCAAAGTGAAAACAAAATTCAACAACTTTGTAACAGCTTCCTTCACATGTCACTTGAAATTTCCATTAGACTTCCAAAAAGTTAAAGCGTGGAAGAAAACCCACAGAACTTCCTGTGAAGCTGGTGCTATTTCTAAAGCATTAGCCATGAAGAACTATGTGGGCAGTCTACTTCACTAGTGCCAACAAGTTTATATGCAGACTCCCTACCACAGATTCAAGTACTTGCTTGTCATATTTTTCAAAACCAGCAGTGTTCTAAAGGGACCCAGTTCAGTTTATTATGGCAGGATTTATAACAGGTGACATATACCTTTGAAAAGAACAGGCCTGAAACAGATTCTTGCAATACTTCAAGGGGAAAAACACTATGACCTTTTTCAATTGAACATCTCAAGAACTACCGCTCAACAGACAAAGGTACTTTTCTTTCACACTTGAGATATTTCTGCCTGCTTCAACTGTCATTCCTTTTCACAGGTTATAACTCAAAAACTTTACTTGAATAAACAATAGTTTGTTAATATCATAATTATCTCATTACACACATTTATTAGAATGATGGTCTTCAAGAAAAAAAATATTGGTTTGTTGGGGTTTTTTTTTCCCAAAAGTAAAAAACTGGAGTAAAATACCTGACTGCAAAAAAAAAATTTAAGATACAGAGAAAAGATCTTCCATAAAAGTAGGGAAATTATATCTCCCTAACTGATAAAACTGAAGAGAATGTTGTAGATGTTCAAAACCTGATATTCATTCAGAAATGCAAAGCTTTTTAAAGATCAAAAACTAACATAAGAAGCCCATATATCAAACTTGGCTAACTCTACTTCCTGTGTTCTGAAACAAGAACAGTATTGGTGGCATCATCACTATTCCCACTGTTAGAAGGATTCAAGGAATCAGTACACTGTTACACTGGATGGACTCACAACTACTCCCCTGCACTCCCAGTGCTTATGGCAAGTCGCACAAAAAAAAAAAACCCAACCAAAAAAGGAAGCAAAGCCACTGTTAGGCATAAAATTGTACAGCACTTTTAGTGCTATGTTTTCTAAAAGTCAGCTCTCAACAAGCCCACTCCTTTTTTTGGCAGTACTAGTTTTTATGGTTTTGGGCACGGCCCAAAAAAATCTTGAGAGACCAGATACATACCTTTTTGAGATGTCCTAATCGAAGCTTGAAAATTTCTTCCTGTTCATGATACTCTGCTAGAGTCAAACTGGAAAAACAAACCAAACATGTAATTATAGCTTTTATATGACAGCAAACAAAACGATAGCACTCTTACTTAAATACTATAGTAAATACAGTATCTTATGTTAATTATTTACTACCATGATACTAGGAGTACATTTTTGAACCATTTGAACATCTTGGTTTGTAATTTCAAGATCAAAACATACTTAAAGAATGCCTCTGACTGGTATTCTGGAATATTAACTGCCTCTCCCACTGCACCATTTCTGTTCTCTCAGATTGCCTCTTAGGTTATCTGGATGCATCCTGAACCATATCACTATCCAAGTATTTTAGCTGATGCTACTCCACTGCTTGGTTCTCAACTCTTAATGAACCAAAGGATGGAGACCCAGAAACCAACTAGGCAAGACTGATAACACTGGATTTTTGAGCTGTGACTTAAAGAACACACTGCAAACCCACGCATTCCAAGTTCATTAACACTGCATTTTGCATGAGACCACAAATTCAGTTTGGAATCAGCATGCGATTCTTCTGCTTGTTCTCTTTTTATCTTCCTTTTGGAAAAAGATTCCTGCCTACAATTAATTCAGCAGTGTCTGTAGACTTGCTAGGACACAAAGTCAGTTATCATCCAGAAGGTCTAGACTGTTCATATAGATAAGTAACTAAGAAACACATGAACTGTATGCAGTATCCATCTGACAAATGAACGAAAAAGACACAGAAGATAATCCACCAAAGAAAAGAAACTGAAGAGACTTCAAGTTCCAGAAAAGAAACCATATGCATAAGATGAAGGGGAGCAAGGGATGGGGAAAGAGAAAGAGGTAGGGCCTCATTGAAAGGATTCACACAAAACCCTACTAACAAGTTAAAATTAACCATTTTGTTGTTTTGCCTAGATCTATTATTTCTTGCATGATGCAAAACTAAAACTAACAGGATAATACATTTTCACAAAGTTCATTTAGGGAGTTAAATTATCAACGGGAAGGTAAGTTATACAAGGTATTTGTAAGAGGACTATACATGTTTTTTATATTGCAAGTCAAAAGAATGAGAGTGCCTTGAGAATCACCAGTAGTTTGCCCAAAGGTGAGAGACACCAATTCAAATTCCTCTTACAGCAAATGCCACCTTTGACAAAATTTGCAGAATTATAATTAACAGCAAGACTTCTTCCTCCCTCTTAAATTTGGATGTAGTTCATCATAGTTTTTAGAATTCTAAACCATGTATTAATTTGGTGTCAAAACTTGTTAATAACAGGCGTGAATCTTTTCAGGACAAAACCTGCTTGTTCTGAAGCTTTCATAGAGCTCTTTCCTGCTCCTGATTTCATAAATACTGAATTTCACTGCCCCTTTCCTGACTTGGCCAGGACAGAAGGTTTAATTGATCAGATATTCTCCATTAATATTAGTGAAACTGATGGATTCTTTTTTGACTACAGCATCTAAATGTCCAAGAAACAACTTCACAAGACTAAATATTTCATCAACCTTCTGGTCTATAATGCCTTTCAGATTAGGCGACAAAAGTACCCATCACCACACCTTGTCAGGATCTGAGAAGGAAGCAGGAAGAAGAACTTTTAAAAGTTATCCTGCATCTTTTTTTCCTGCTGGAATGAAAAGCAGCCCTGTAGTCCAACCAGCAAACATTCCCAAACACTCTGAAGGTGTCAAGAGTGAGAAAATTTGTCTCTCCAAGAAAGGCAAAAGGTCCCTCAGTACCAGATTTTGGAACCAAATGTTTATACTCTTTTCCTGGCAGTATCTTCTCTGGTTTTTGACAATTTATGCTACATCTTAAAAGAAGACGCATTAAAGCAAATATGAAATAGAGTGTCTCAATACCTAGGAAAACTGGCAATGCATTCCCTTTACAGTCCAAACAACAGCAAGAAACCCAAGAAAGCAATACTCTAATTCCTGCTCTAATACATCTGCTGTACCTATCAAGGAGAATATCGAGACCATGCTAGACAACTCACAGCAGCATCCCTGTCACTTTTTCAATACTTCTACTCAAACAGTGAGCTACTCTAACATGGATTAAGTTCTCAATTAAAAGGCAAAGGATCAATGCCAATGCATATGAGGTTGAATGTTATTCTTTCCAGATTCTTGTCTGCGGTATAAATTAAAGACTTCTGAATTTCCAGAAACGCAGATAGTAACATTTGTCTTTCTTAGGAAGAAAAGTATTTAAAGCGGCTTAGCAAAGCTGAACCACAAGTAAAAGATACTGAATACAAAGTTTATGATATGACCTTCCAGAACTTTCAATGAACACCGAGAGCCCCAAATCCAAGGCTCCCTTGAAAAACTAACGTAATAAAGAAAATGTGGTCCTTTTAATAAAACCTCAGTTATCTACACAGAATTATGACAAAGTGCCTAGACAGCTTTAGCAAGTCCTGCCTTCCAAAAAGTTCTTAAATAGCCCCCTTGAGCACAGAACACAACATAGAGGTCATATTGAAAACATTAAGACGCGAAGTCACTATTTCCATGTTTCCATGCTATATCCCAATAAATGACTGTTTTCCATTTTTCTATTTCCTTACAAATCTAACTCTATTAGAGGCACAGCATGATTCACAGCAATTTGAAACTGTTGTTACTGACCACCACACTTTGGAGAAGGCATATAAAACGCTGAACTGCAGACATGGTCACTTTGGATTTTGTTTGTTTACTTTGAAAAACAGAACTTTATTACCTCATATTCAAAAACATTTACTCTTTTTTTTTTTAGTTTATCGCTTCTTATCTATAAATATACTGTACTTCATGCATACAACAACCCGCGGTAAAACAACAACAGTGTGCATGCTGTCTGTTTTCTGGCTACGAACCACCACCTCACTGCACAGGATGAATCACATCCAGCCTAGAGACTGCTTACCATCATCCCACCGCTTCCCACCTGCACCTTCCTGCACTTTTTGCAGAGTAGTGGCACGCTGGAGGCACCTTCTGAGAACAGGAGCCACCTATGAGATCATCATTTCCCACAGAAGAGGTTGTTCCTCCATCACCTGAGACACACAGGTCTCAGATGTAGAGGAAGAAAGATTGAGTAACACAGGGGAGGGACACTGGACAGAAACAGGCTGCTGCCAATGAACCAAGTAAACTTCAGTTGGATAGTCAGGCTTCAGGCTAACCGGGAAAGAAAGGCAGCTGTGAGTAGGTTGCATGAATTAATCTGGTAACAATCTGGTCCTGACCTTGATCTTTTCTGTTCAAAATTACAGTGCAATAAATGCTGTATTTTAACTGTCTACAGCCAAACAAGCTATCATACATGTGCAAAATTCACCAAAAAGCACTGGACATATTCTGTACATGCAGTGTAATTTTCCAGTGACATGTAGGACCACAGTGTGCCACCTTTACTTGTCACTGAAAGGCCAGCTTTCCTGGCCTGAAACACTTTTGTTAACTAGCAAAAATAGTCCTTCCAGTTGTTTAACAATGCTAAAGCCAAACTGCAAAGGCCTTGACATATTATGCATGGGTAGACATAACCAATCGTCTTTGCACTTCTTCCTCACATGTTCAGACATAACCTCCTTCTCTTCATCAGGGACTGTAGCAATAAAAAAAGGGGGAATGGGTTTAAACTTAAACAGGGGAAGTTCAGGTTAGATATAAGGAAGAGGTTCTTTACTGCGAGGGTGGTGAGACACAGGTTGCCCAAAGTGGTAAATGCTCCATCCTTGGCAGTGTTCAAGGCCAGGTTGGACAGAGCCTTGGGTGACATGGTCTAGTGTGAGGTGTCCCTGCCCACAGCAGGCAGGTTGGAACTAGATGATCTTAAGGTCCTTTCCAACCCAAACCATTCTATGATTCTGTGATCAAACCACTCTTACTAGGGGGTACAGACAAGACAAAAAAAACCCCAAAAACCAGCCATCAGCTCCTTGGTTTTCATGAAGATCAAGCCTGGCACATTTACAACCATCTCTCCTCCCTCCTTTTCTCAGTTGAAAAATCATCCGGATACACAGGGACAGCAGAATGTGGCCATGCCCCCAACCAACCATATACACATCCAGTATAAGTTTTGGCCTACAGTCTCTGAAGTGCCCCTTTCTTGGTCCAGCCTTATTCTCACTCTAGTTCCTCGAATTTCTGCAAAGACAGGCAGACACTGACCAAGACAAAGCCTTCCATGAGGTCTTTTTGCCCATTGTTTCCATGTTTGCCTTAGAAAGAGACTGCCTCAGGAAAGGAGCTGTCTTTGCTTGTCCTGTGAAGCCCAGACACATTGTTGGCACTTCAGCCTGAAAAAGTTTCTGAAAATATTTTTATTTGTTCCATACAGAACAGAATGCTCCCTCTAAATGATGCATTTGTTCAGCTACAGTAACAAACTCTGCCAGCTCCCTCTGCTCCCCTATTCCAAATTGCATGCAGGGACATGGAAAGGATGCACGCGGACTCAAACAGAGGAGCTGGGAAGCAGAGGAAGAGGTGACTGTGAAGTGAATACAAGTGACGTAGCTGAAGGGGCACAGAAGGGACTATGCCACCTAAACTAAGTAAAACATCCCTCCTAGAAATAATAGTCTAGTGAAATAAGAGCTGCTTCCAAAATGCAAGGACTAGCACTATAATGTCTCAAATCTCCAAAAAATTTGGAATGGAGTTTTCAAACAGATTTTTCCAGGGCTAAGGCAGCAACCTCTACTTCAAATAAAAGTGTGGGACTTTTTTTCTTTTTTCCTTTAAATAAATTTCAATTTCTTTCTTTTATGTAAGACTAATAAAATTACTTTGCTCAGTAAAAGAGAGATCTCTCAAAACCAAAACTACTTTTTAGTTTTGGTTTGGGCCACAAAAAGGGAAAGAATGATGGAAAACCCGGACAATGTTTAGACTCATTTGCTGCATGTTATTTAAACACCAAGCCCACCATTCCCTCACAGGACACTGGCAGATGGCCACTTTTATACTAATAACTTCAGTGCAAATATTTTGCTTTTAAACTCCTACCAGAGACCATAGTATATTCAACAAAACTACAACAATGCTCTTATTAAGAATGCCTCAGGCAACACCTTCAACCCATTTCACCTGTTTTCAGAAAGCGCTTCAATAATATTGCGTGTCAGAAAGCTGCAGATAATTTTGTCTTGTCAATACCTGCAGCTGGAGACATTTTCTAAGGCAAACAACGCAGTGGCACTTGTTGCTAACAATTGCTAGCAAGTTGTTTGTTTATTTTAAAAAGATCTGCCTAATCATTTGCATATAAGTTGTACTGCTTTACTACTGGTTTAGTTCATCGATCTCAAGCAGCTCTGCACTTCCCTATGCCTTATATAAAAAGAACCTCTTCCACTTGGCTCTACTAATTAAGATGATTACTTTCAAATTAACACAGAACAGTGATAAGCACAATGTAATAGGAGGGATGACAAATTTACTCTAAAATGGAAGTGCACAATTATTGTTTCACCAAAACACACAAGATGAGTGAACACATACTACTACACAAAATTGTAACGAACCCTAAATACAAACATTTAAAAAACTCTTTCAAGTAAAGGCCTAAGAGCATGATGCAGCTTAATGATTCTGTGATCTTGGACACATTAGAGACCTTCTCAAAGATCTGAAACAAAATTTATAAACTTATCACTTAGGCAACCAATCTCTATCTAGATCTTATAATGTTCAAATTAGGAAGCGTAAAGGCAAGCCAGCTTTGACTCAGTAACAGCTTACATTTCTGCTAGCATTAGATACAAAAAGGGCAATTCTGATAGTTCTTGTGGCAATTCCATAACCAGCAAGCATTTTCATATGCCACTTAACATGGAACTGGTTAAACCAAATTAAATGAAAATTTTAAAAGTTTTTAGTCATTTGGAAATTACTTAAAACTGCCCAACACCAGAAAATATCCAGAAGTCATAATCAGGAATCAATCTTGTCCTACTTAACGGTTACAATGTGTCTTCTGTATTTTTTCCCAAATGCACATTTTATTATCTCCTAAAGCAGCAATGAGATTATGGAAATTTAACATGAATGAAGACATGACCAAAGGCTGGCAAATTAAAAGTTTTGTAATTTTTCAGGTCTTCCCATTAATTGTTACTTTTAATATGAGGTATTGCATTCAAACAAAAAGGTGTTTTTAATGTGAGAGTAATCTTTACCATACTATTCAGAAGTACTAACATAGGCACAAAGTATTACTAAAGAATCAATTTGAGCAATGACTCTTCAGCTTTCTACCAAAATACACGAGTAACGCTAATCTGGATTTGCTTACATCACCAGCCTTACTACAGTATTTTAATGATATTTTTGTCACAGCCAAATAATTTCACAATGAGAACTTTAAGAATGATGCGTTATGCAAAACATATGCAGCTGTCTTCAAACTGATTGTCCAAATGTATTTATTTTGCAGATCTAAACAGAGTAACTTATTTACCTGCCACCTCCAGAGGTATAAACTACTACCTCCGCAAGTGAGAGGTGACAGGTGACTTTGCTCAACACATGTAGCCTACTTCTGCAAAGCAACACAGATTAATTTGTTAGTCTTTTTAACCCTAGTTATTTACTTTTTATTTAAGCTGATTAGGAACAGACACACTATCAGCTGCAGCCTCTTAGCATCAAGGACAATAACCAGTATCTCCAAGCAGCAACTTCTTAAAATACTCAAATTAAATGTCAAGAACACATCTGTCTGTGCCTTGAACTATGCCATTTCTGTCTGCAGGAAAAAAATATCACTTGAAAAAATGAAGAATTCTTTGATAGCTCTCAATTCTTATGTTTCAACGACAAAAAAAAAATCAACATTGTCAATATGTGAGATGGGATCAGTAGCTTCTGACAGTTGCTCTCCAGATCTAGCATTCAGAAGGGGAAAAAAAAAGTTCTTTTCCATTTGTTTGTAGACACGTCTTCAAATACTGAAGGCTGAAAAATGCTTTTCTTGTCAGCTAAAGTCTCTTATATGAAAAATTAAATGATGTCTAACTAAAGGAGAGGTTCCTAAACCAATGTAGATCAAGCAAAGTTCAACAGGTATCAATGACACTGTAAGAGCAGGAAACCATAATACGGACTCCTCTAGATCAGGAAAACAGAAGGAACATTGCATAAACACAGAATGGGCCTTTCTCTGATGACTTTACCAAAAATAAATTGGGCAATTGTACGGCATCTTCATAGGCAGTGGTGCAAATTTCCCTAACATCAGCAAGTCCTCAGTGAGAATATAGCTGCTGAATATACTGAGTGTCTTTTTATGCTGTTATTTGAATAGAACTCACACAGACAATATCTGAGAATTTATGTAAAAGACTGATTGAAATGTTAAACTTACAGCTGTGGTAAATTGGGTCTAACAAAGGGATCGTTTTCTGCCCCATTCACAGCTTTATTTTTCCTCTGCTTGGGTTCAGAATTGGCAGATGGTGCCTGAGAATTATTTGTAGTTGGAGGCTTTCGCTTGGCCAGGAGTTTTCTTTGCCTTTCAATGTCTTCCCTTTGTTGATTCACCCATTCTTGCTGCCTGTAAACCCCAAAAAAAGCTTTATTAAAGTTTCATCATTTTGCATTTTTTAAACAACTACCTTTGTAACTGATAAAGCATCGAGAAATTTTTAGAACATTTACTGTACATGTGAAAATTTTTCCAAGGAAAAAGAACACCAATGTTCTTCATGAGGTGGAAAAATTTTGCTAAAGTTTTGGCACAATTTACTTTTGAAATGTGGTGTTTTGTTTTGTTTTTGAAAGTGTTACCCATGATTTCTGTATTAGAAAAAAAAGAAATGTATCTGAGCTGCTAGATATCTCCTTTTATACCACTGAAAGAAATGTAACAGAGTGTACTTGACTTTTAGGCCAAACACTTAATTTGATTTTAACAATCCCAACTAAATCATCAATCTTGGTTCTATGGTAAACAATTACAGCTGTTATGTAGATAGTTTTTAAGACTCTAAAAAAAAAAAACAATGCCATAGGCAATCACATAATGCTAAAACTATGCAATGCCCTTCAGAAACTAAAATCTTGGTGACTGACTATTAAATTTTTATATATATATCTATATACACACACACAACTATATATATCTCCAAAGATCGAATCAGACCCGTTACCAAAGAACACCTTTTGAGGCCTTGCTTAATTATTTCACCATTATCCCCATGCTCTCCTAGAGCCCTTTTCCTTGGCCCCATCTCTGCTGAAATGCCTGTTGCAGCAGCTCTTTTCCAGGTGGCTGCTCTTCCCCCATCCACTTGCACTAGACCCTACCTGAGGCTGCCAGATTTGCCTCTTCCTTCATGGCACTGAGGAGCAGGATGCCTGAAAAAGCTGCTAGAGTGATGGATGCACAGGCAACATCTATGTGACCAATGAGAACCTCACAGACCTCATCTGCCCCAATGATCACCAAGATACGTAGTTAGCTGCCTGAAAAATCACCAGTTTGATTTTACAGCTCTTTCCACCAGCTCAGCTGAATAATTATGTACTGCCCATTTAGTACATTCATGCTTTTCTAAGGGTAGCTAAAAATCAAGTGAAACAAAGCTGTCTTTCAAGGGAACCCAGCTTACTACTCCCTCATAAAGGGAGTTCTGCGCTGTATTCTCAGTCTGCAGAAGACAAAACAAAATACAACGTATGAAAAGCTGCTCCAATCCTAGAACCTTAGTAGTAAAAAATCCACTAGAGGGAACTAACAATTAGTGAGAATTTTAAGAACATAGCATGGACTAACTTCACAAGATTTTGAAATGCAAAGCCATCTGTCCACTGTTCAGTAAATGAAGCACCATGACGAACTGTTGTAAAATGCCCCAGGCGTAATCTGTCTTGCATGCTCTTCTCTCTGCTTGCCAGCTTCTCCTGTGTGCTCTAAGAAAACAACAAAAAGAAAATTCATATGTAGTAATATAAAGTGTTCAAAAAGTCAGTAAAACACTTCCCCCCCCTCCCCAAGAGCAAGTTTCTAAGGGAGGGATAAAAGGAGAGTAGATAAAAATATCTTTTATTACTTTATTTCATTTATTCTCATTTCTGCAGAACTTCTAAAGCCGGCAGTTGTCAGAACTGATACTAATAACAATTTGTGCACAAAAAAAAGATAATCTGAGTTTGACTCAGTTTTTCTGTAAAGTTTGCTGTTCTTTATAATTAACAGAATTTTTTACTTGTAAGTACAGCAAAATGGATAGAGCACCAGCATCATACACTAAAATTATGTCTGTACATGTCTATTATACTAATTGAACCTGATTAGGTATCAGAAAGAGTACAGCTACTACACTTAATCTGGAAACTCCCTTGACAGAGCATCTATGTTACTACTTTTACCAAACTGAGTTCAGAAACCTCTACGTAGAAATGCACTGTGGGTAGACTTAACTTCCAGTAACAGAAGCAGATGCCCTTCTCAGAACCAGTCGCTACTACCACAGGCATTCTTGGGATGCAATAAATAACTGAGTCTACCTAGTCTGCTCCAGCATAAGAAGAGCGAGCACTATGCGTACTGCTGATGGACAGAAGCTTCTTTAACTGTTACAAATGCTCGTTTCTTTATAAGTGTCTGTGGCCCAAAATTACACATACGCATACAAAAAAAAAAAAAAAAAAAAGGAAGAGAGAGAGAAAGAAAAAAGTAGGAAGAAGTTGAAGTCAGAATTAATGATCTTTGTGCAAACAGACTTCTAGACTGAAAGGACACCTATGTGACCTTTCATGAAAAATGGCCTATTGTGATACCCTCAGTCTGAAGCTGCTCACCTAGCATCATGCTGATCAGATCTGATACTTCTTTTCCCTGCATTCCCCTCATGCTGGAACTTAAAAAGGACTGCAATAATTTATTTATGGCCTGCTAGTGAGGAAATTCTCCCTATTCCTCCAGCAGATCAGTTTGTGCCCTTGTATCTGACAGCAGTATCTAGTGGCTAGTGTTAGGGAAGAGACCTGGCTGTTTATGTTAAATTTTTTTGTATCCTAATTTTAATGAACTGATTTTCTATTCACTTTTTGGGTTCTGTTTTTGGGTTTTTTTGGTTTTTTTTGTTTTTTTTTTTTTTTTTAATTTTATTTTGAAGAAAAGGGAGAGAAACAAATATCTTTACCATCTAAGAAATTGGTGCTGGTTTAAATATAATTGCCATTAGATTTGAAATAAACATTTCTTTTACAGTAGTATGAATGTAAATGGTCACCTTAATTTCCTTGTTTCCATTAATTCAGAGCTAACATAGCATTCAATCATTGTACATGAAAAATTATCTCAGCCACTTCAGTGTCTCTCAAAGAGATTTTATCTGTCTCCTCTCCAGAACAGATTATATTCAGAATTCTTTTCCTCTGCTGTAATCTTATTCTGACAGGTTGTCCAGATAATTTGCCACATGCTAAATTCTTGTATTTTTTGCTTTGTTATATCTGAACTACTTGGGGAAAACCCTCCTTAAATTAAAACAAAGGAATCATAATGGAGTTCCGCAGCACCCTCAGTTTTTAATCAGAGATTTTAAAAGCAGCAAACTTACCTTTTCAATAAGAAGCTTCTTGCTCATTGAAATACATTTGTTTAATCTTTCTTTATATTTTTCAAGTAGCTTTTGTTGTTCATCTATTTGTCTTCTAAGATCACAGTTAGCCTAACAAATATATACAAAATATGAAAAGATATATGGAAAAACTATTTTCTTTTAAATCAGCTGTCATAGAAAATAAACCTTCACATGACTGAAGTAAGGAACATGCATAAACTTAAATACATGTGTATATATACAAAATGAATATATATGCAAAAATCTCATTTCCCACACACCCATATTGTAGAAGGATGCCTCACTTCCTTTTTTATTTCCTTTACACTGAGCTGCATTCTGTATCACAGAGCATTCAACATACAGATACCATATAAAAGCATTGTACTGATCACATTTCTAGTCCTCCAATGTTAAACTGAAAGTTTAATTTTAGCTCTGGATACTTTACATCTGAAGGATACATACTGCTGAAGTCATGTGAAAACCTAACTTTTAAAAAGGAAACAAGAAGTTCACAATGATAAAAGTTTCAATTATCTGAGTAGGAAGTTTAACAAGTTCCCTACATTCCAATTATATTTAAATTATTACCTTAAAAAGCACAGCAATATTATTTTGCTTAAAACTGTTTTTTTCTTTAAGGTTAGGTTTGTCTATCCCATACTGTTGAACATGTGCTAGAAAAATCTACATGTACAGGTTAGTATGTGTGTACTTGTTTACATATTAGCACTAAACAGACTACAACTTGTGAAAAGTGTTTTTTATTTCATATTTCTAAGTATCACCTCTCTTAACACTTCTTTCAAGAGCACAAGCAGTGATTTTTTTTTCTGTCCCACTGATAACTGCTATTCACAATTAGAACAACAAAATCACCACCTGTTATGTGAAATTTTATTATGAACTTAAGGAATTAATCAACTGCCTGCAAAACAGCATCAGTTTTCTTTGTACCTTCAGAAAGTCTGTAAAAATATTTATCATTAACAATCTGTAGCACAGAAGCAAAAAAAAAGCTTTATACATTTCATTTTATAGACTTCTTGGATTTTCAGGGGGGAAAAAAAAAACAACCAACCAAAAACCCCAACCCAAAATTAAAAACTCATTTCACTTTTTAATATAGGTAACTCAAGGGCAATTTTTAAAACCAAGGTTATTCAAACATTTAAAATATTTGCCTCAGATTGACTGTCTGTCGTTCTGAATAAATATCTTTACCCCATGTCTAACACTTACCCTGAGTAAGTCATCTATACGACCTTCTTTCTTTTCCAAGTCTTGATTTTTGTTACTTTCTAGTGCAGCTAATTTCAGCATTGTGAGATCAGTCTAAAAAGAACATTTTGAAGTATTTATCCTTTCCTTTAACAATTATAGCATTATTTTTCTCATGTTTGTTATGCAGAGAAATAAACTGCTTTAAAACATTCAACAAAACCAGCACATCTTATTTTCATGTGTTTTAAAAGTGACAGAGAAGGTTCTTAATCAAAACTGCTTTCCCTCTTCTTGAGTATGACTGTGAACTGCCGTGACAAACCACTCACAGTGTTAAAAGCATATAAAACATCAGCTAATTACTTTAAATACTCTGTATTTGGTCAACAGGTGAAGTAGACCTGACTAACTTGTGAAAGAGAGAACAGATCATGTCATAAATGACAGAGCGGATAAAACAGTTGCTTTTGGCTTTTAAAACTCATGACAGAACTATATCTTGATCATTCAGATCAGCAACTCATTTTTCTTCTTCAATGTCATATCTTAAATGCAATATGACAACAGCAGCTGTCACTTCAAATACTGCCTGAAAGAGCAGCCTCTACTTCTAAAATCACACAATGCTTGAGTAAAAGCCTACCAATGACATGGTCATCTAACTACTCGTGAAGTGCAACACTGGCAGCAGAGCAAGTGCAGAATATAAAACTAATCAGAGAGATTTAAATTATGAGCTGCTGAACTTAACAGAGAAATGCTTCGGTGGACTGTAAAAAGCAAAGCTTTTGAAAGCCTTTAAGAGTTTAGAAGAAGTTGACAGAAAAATATATCTATCAGTTTTTTTCCACAGTCTGAAGTGATACAGGACAGCTCTACTTAAAAATAGTTACCTGAGTAATTTTAAAAGATAACTGCTTTGGTTGTGTGATAGGGTGGTCCCCAAAAGCTAATGAAGTAGGAGAAGGACTATTCTGTCGAACCTGGAATATATGAAAACAAAGTATTTTAGATACAACTGTAATAATTATGAATATAGCCTTGTTCACAACTCATGGCAGGAAAACAAGATAGAATAGAGAAATCAGGTATCCTTATTAAAGAAAATACTACTTGAAGTCCTGCACTGAGAGCTATCACTATGCTGTTATATATCACTTGTAGTTTAGAAATGATGCAATATATTCTCTGAGAAAACTAAAGATTGTCACTTTTCGAAACAGATTGAAAGATTTAAGACAATACAAGACTAACATAAGGTGATGTCAGACACAGACTTATTTTTCACAACTCAAAAATAATGCGAGTTATTTTTGGAGTGGTTATTTCCCATGGGAAAACCACAAAGGGGAAGCTAGTGCAGATCAGAACACAAATCCCGTTAATGAAACTTCCCAAAATCCACCAGTTTATGTGAATGAGACTGTCCTTCAAGCCAAATTCTACAGTCTGTATTATACTCCATACTGTCAGCAAGAATAAGAGGATGCCTTAAGTTGGAAAGTATATGGGAAAAAAATTTGAGGTCTACCAGCAGAGAAAACAAATCCTTTCTGTAACTGGCAGAATCCGTTTGGCGTTTAGAATCACATGGAGATATGCATACCACTGCAGTTGTGCATATAAGGAAGAAAACAATTAATTAGCATGACAAGCAAAGAAGTTTAAAAGGATACGGGCAAATCAGGTGCCAATTACTGAAAACCTTACAATTTATCAAAAACTGAGCTTTTGAAGTCCAAAGTTAGGGGTCCAGTTTCCTCATAAGTAACAAAAATCCTCCCCTTTGTGTAAAGTTTCTAAATATGTGTCATTAGAACATTTTAACATTTATTCAACATTTTACATAATTTCTTTGTATTTAAAAAATGATGTTTTGGAAAAAAAGTCCCAGCATTAACAGAAAATTGTAGTTTTAATATTTAACTTGATCCTTGTTTCTCCTGTTGAAATAATGAACATCTTCCCAGGATTCCCTACTTTGAAAACTCTTCCCTTGAATATAATTATTTTCAGTTATGCTACTTTTAGACCATGAAAGTTTCTCCAGCAGTTACAAAGTTCACAAACTTACAGAAGAAGGAGCGGAATGTGAATTCTGAGGAGATCGGATTGCAGGAGGTACGCCTCGCACTGGACTAGAGCCGTTTCCACCTTGGTACTGTAGAGAGGACGTGGCACTCCAATTAGTCAATCTTATCAAAATACATTAAACATCTACTGAATGATACGGCTCATCCATACACAAGATTTGTAAATCAGACTGTACTACTTTAATAGTGTAGCCTTTGGCTATTTAAAGAAAAGCGTGAAAGAAAATGTTTTTGTATTTTAGCTCAAGTTGCACCAAGAGACAGTGCATCTCTACTTCAAGGTTTAATACTCATAAACATACGTAAAGAAAAGAAAGTATTCTCTTGAGAGGCCTGCCCATTACAAACAAAAATCCTTTTAACATAATAAAGTGCTAAAAGCACATTTTAAAGCTAAAGTAAGTTTTACAAACACACAAAAACCTTACCTCAAAATAGTCGCTAATCTTGTGACCACGTCCCCCAATATTCTTTCCTGAAAAAAATACATTAATGCATGTTAGAATTTACTAAATTACTTATAGATGTCTTACATTTTTACCTATATAGTAATTATAGCAAGTCTTACCACTCGTTAATTGGTTTTGTTTGATGTGCTACTATTTGATCTCCTTATGTAGATAATTAAAGGATTTGCCACAACAAAGATATTTGCATATTCCATTCATTGAGAAATCAGAAATTAAGTCACACTTCAATTCCTAAACCACATTAGTGCAGATGTAGCAGTAAACTTAGACCTCTTCTAGATAACAGGAAACTCATCTCTCATCCTAGAGATCAAACCTTTAGCTTCAAGCCCTTACCATTTTTAAGAACTATCTCAAAGTTCATCCACTTCCAAAATACCAAATTATCCAAGTTTATAACATTATGATTACTGTTTATAACATTATATGATCCAAGTGAGTCATGGTGCCCAAATGTCCAGCCCAAGTGCCAGTAACAGTGAGAGCACAGAGGGTGACAAGTATTTCCATTCCACCCAACCTGAGTATGAATCAGTTAACTCTCAGGGTTAACCCAGGAGATAAATACAGCAGAATGAGAGAGCAGAATTTATCTTAATCAGTATTGAGACTTCAGAAGCATCAATGTGAATAAATCTTTTTTCAACATGAGGACCTGACCTATATATGGCATTCTGGAGATTGCACCAATGCTTTACCCAGTGGCATAAATGTTTTCATCTATTTGGCCCTAAGATGATTGATAAATCTTAAGACTGTATTTGTCTCTTGTATAGGTCAGACTACTTGTTAGGAGATATCTTTATCATGGACTATCCAAAGCTTTTTCCTTTATAAAAAGAAATTATTTTGATGAATTAATCATTAGCCATAGGTCCAAAAATGTAATTTTGGACTATTTAGCCAAGATTGCCAAGCTTTCCTGTTGCTTCAGCTCTAAAGAATTCTTTCCACTCCAATATGCTGGCACTGCTGCTAACTTTGTGTCACTAAGAAATATCATGAAGAAACAGAGATATCTGGCAGCCCATTCTGTGTCAAGACTTTCAACAGAAATATTCAGGTAAACAATTCAAACACCTAGAACAGCACACACCTAACTCTTCCAGTAGCTGCCCAGTTAGCGTTCACATTGCTGCTACTGCCGTTTAGCCAGTTCTTTACCTCCCTATAATTCTGCTAGTCATTTCTGTCTTCATGCTTAATTCTCATATATCACTTTATCAAATTAAAATTTGCTTTCACCCAGATAAATGAGACAAGACTGCATTCCCTTTCAGTATAGAAAAATCCATTCTATATCATGTGACAGAACTCCACGCTAAAGAAATATATCAAATTATTTTGGCACAGCCAATTACAAATAGATTTACACTGATTTTATCCCACTTCCCAATTACTTCCGTGTTGTAAATAATACATAATGTCTATGACAAAAAGTTCCTAAAATTTTTATTCTCTCTAATTTCAACTCTCATTTGTAGTAGGAATGATAGGCTTCTAGAACAATGGAAGTAGGAAATTTCATTCAAGTTCTTCAAACAAAGCAGGTCTCTACGAAGCAACACTTACAAAGAAATTAATTTTAGTCAAACTACATAACTCTTCTACTAATAGCATGTTGCATCATCAAGACTTCCAGATATGGAGCCCATTGATACGTATCTGAAGTGACACTTCCTAGCTCAGTTAGAAACCAAAAAAAGTTAATACAGATGTTATCAAAACTATTTCCTCTCCTCTTTTGATGAATTTTTCTTTTGAGGTTAAATTTAGACCATTCCTTACCCAAAAGTCATATTAAAGAGAGGATTGGCAAAAACTATGCTTTGTAAATATTAAATCAGAAATCAATCTCATCCTGATTTCCCCAACCCTTAGGACAACTACTCTGTACAATAATCCACAGAAAAGAAAGAATAAAATTCAATTTTTAAATATACCTGAAAAACAAGCAATCAGGTACTATAATCCATAATTGCCTTTCCCCCTCACCAGACCTACTGAAAAGAAATACAAACCACAAAGGTATTCTGGATGAGAAGAGCGGCTACAGTTCTTAAAAAGTATACCGAGTTGTATCTTCGTGGCAAGTTGCACACGCAGTAGTGCACAATTCTTACACGTAATCACCAGCCCAGTTCAGGTTTTACTTGCCCGTGCCTTCCAGTGACAAACGAGGGCAGAAGGGAGAGGATACATAATTTATCATCCAAAACCCAACGCCCATCTGATGCAAGCAAAAATACAGGTCTTTTAAGGCTAACAGTGAAAACTTTGTGCATTATAATTTGACAAAATACATGCAGTAACTATTTAATTAATTTACATTTTAATTTACCTTGGCTGCTTTCACTTTGAGTGTCTGCTTTTCTTTTTCTTCCTCTGGAAGGTTCTGACTGTTTCTTCTCTGGAGTCTATAAGCAACAAAAAGAACATGATCCAACAGCAGCTCTACTTATTTAGATTATTGCCATATTATTGTGAAATTAATGTAAATCCTCATTCATAAAACATGATTTCACAATTCAGCAGGGATGTAATTTCAGATCATAGCTGAAGCAGATAATATGATCCTTGGTCAATCAGATGAATATAAGCTAGAAAAGATATTTAAGAAAGTGAGAAATAATTCTTAAATAATTTCCCAAAAGGCAATTCTACATATTAATTGTTAAGCAATTATACCTTTTCATCCATTCCGGGGTTTATGAACACCCAATTTGGTTTCACTATGGCTACATTTTACCAAGATCTTTGTATCTTTGTTTCTGGGTATTTTAAAGCTTAATACTTAGGGAAATAAGCTGATTCATGATGGTGTTTTCTACACTTTGCCACACTATAAAAACGAAGTTCTAGTGCTTTGATAAGAAGCCAAGAACGTTACGCATTTTCAGAAGTGCAGGAGTCATCTCCAAACTAATATAAACTGTAGCTTTCTAGAATCTGCTCAAAATTTGAGTATCCACTTGGAAAGTATCGCCATCCCCATCCCTTTATATTTGTATCTAAATAAAATCTCAAGAAGGTCAAAGAAAAACATCAATGATAAGTGAAAAAAAAAAATAGACCTGTTAAATTTTTATTCCAAAAATATTATATATAGTTGCCTAGAAACTACAGTCAGCATGTACAATACAGATAACAAGAAAGGGCTGTGATCAGAAGCATCTCTAAATTATATTTGCTCTCCCTTGATCTGAGGATTCAAACCAGTTAGTCTCCCCAGCGTTAAGTTAAATTCTACAGGCTGCTTCGGTTCAAGGAAAAGATACTGCAGCTGTATATGTATTCAGCCTCTAAGCAGCTTCATAATAGAAGCTGGAGAAAGCACAGAAGCCATTACATGTACTCTGTTCTAGAATCAAGAAATCAATGATCCCTAATAATCTTGGACTAAATTTGAAATCAGGAATAAGATGCTTAATTTTTTTCATGATACCATCATTTTATTATTTCACTGTATTCGTCACTTTGTACTCCAAGTACCCTTTCTCAACACAGCAAATGATACCAAAATTCAAATTTCAACCCATCCCTAAAAGCATTTCAAGTTATGTTGCAGTCCAAAAATCTTCACATGGATACTTTCAAATATAATTTTACTACTAATATCTGAAAATATTTATTTTGGCAAAGAACCACTTTAAGTTACCTGTGACCCATAGAAAATTAGCAGTCTATAAAAGAACAGTCAGGAAAGAAAGGTCTTTCTTATTTATACCATGTATTTTTTTTTTTTTTTTAGAAGTTTCAGCTCTGCGGATAGCTTCATATAAATACCTTTGGAAGTTTTACAATTGTAGCTGTCGCATTATCAGGCTACACATGAAATTCAAATTAAATACTTTTTATTTTAAATAAACACTTCCAACCAAAATCTGCATCTTTTACAGTTTGCTTTTTACATTAGCAAACTGTACAACACAGGCTTCTGGAAATGACTTCATCTTCAGACTGCATGATTCTAAAAGCAGAAAGAATAGCTTAGAAACATTACTTTAATGCAATTACTGACAGGTAAACAGGTGACATTAAGCTACCTTTCCAGAAAATAAATTGAAACTATTTAATCTAACATTTTTATGTTAGTTTTATTTTCCAGCTTTCAGTTCAGCAGTTACCATTCTAATGTAGTCAGTTTTGCCTACCATACTAAGCAAAAAAAATTTTGTTTAAAAGCCAATTAATGACTAAACATTTAAGGTTTCTACCACCAAAATTAATTTTGAACTGCGGCAACTGATGTCTTGTATTTAAAAAAGATATTTAAAAAGGTTTATAGTTTTAAAACTGAAGCTCAAGTAACTCATAAGTGTCTACTTCTGATTTATTTCAGTGTTTAGTTTAACCTTCCAAACTAAAAGGTATTAGCACACTAATCAGGTTAGTAATGAGGTTACCCAACAAGGTCACGTTCACCTTTTCCAACTACAAACTTCACACGGTAATGTACAGCTTACATCACTAGAATATGTTCTCCAAAATCTCTTCTAATGAATGAAATCATATGAATTACAAGAAATTGAAGTCTAATGGGACTGAAGAGTATCCTGAAAAATGAAGACTGAAGCTGCTTTCAGTTACTTCAGAAGGTAACAAACAGCCAAGATTTAGATTAAAACAGCACTACTTCACAAGCAAGGCAACTAGTTTTGAAGTTATCCAAAAGTAGATTGTAAAGCTACGTTAAAGTTACCCACAGCTTGGCCCACCACCAGAGCCTCATACAGCATGGTCTTGATTCTAGTTTACCCTTCAATTTTAGTATGCTTCCCCTGAGCCCTCTCTTCACATTTACAGTTTTAAATCTTGGCTTTCCACATCCTCTTTTATAAAATAAACATTTCTAAGTACCAATTCTCAGTTAACCTTCTTAAAAAAAAACAAAAAACCTTGGGTAAGTATTTTTATGTACTTTATGTATAGTTACATATTTTCCACCATTATTGTAGAACTGCTAACAACATAACTGAGGAATTTAATTTTGTAGAGAAACTAAGAAATTATGTGTAATAAAATACATTTTTTTAATTTTTGTCTCTTAAAAACATAAATCTCCAGTATGCTTAATAGTTATTATTTTGTTAATACTTTTTCATATACATAATGAACGAGTTCATAGTTTTCCACAATTAATTTACTTCTAAATCCTCCCCCCCAAGCTCCACAACTACAGCAAACAAACACAGCAGCACTGTTTTCCTCTGCAACATATTATAAATTCCAATTAGATCAAACCTTTAGTTACTTCTAAAATTAAATTTATGAGGGTTCTGTATTACTGGGAACCACAGTAACTAAACAGCAACTACTAGAGAGCAGAGTGAAACATTTATATAACCAATCAAACTGGACAAATCAAGCAACAGTCAAAGCTGTCCTCCTTTACATAATTCATTATCTATGGAAAACAGAAAATACTAGTTGTAAGTAAAAGAATGTATTTGTAATCAAAACAAGGAAGAGTAATGTACTTAATGAGGGACGGTAGGGAGGGCCAAAATATCAGAAGACTACCAGAAACACTAGTTTACAACCCGAGGAAACCGATTTAGGATTTATCTTAACTACAAATAGTTAATATACACTCAAATTAGGACATATGTACCACAGCAATAAAGCATTTAATAAAATAAAAATAACGTATACATTTGAAAAAAAACCTGGAATACAGGTCTGGATATTACTATTAAACATGCAGCTAGTGTTTATTGCTTACAATGCTGATCTGAATCCAGAATAAAGCCTGGTTCAAGTTATTTTGCAGTTCAAAGTTTACATCTTTGAAGTATCTCAATTAAAACTATTATTCAGATAAGTTGCCCCTCTTCATATATCCATCAGACAGAAAAACAACAAAAAGAGAGATGTATTTTCTGCAACCCCATGTGCAAAAAGTAAAAAAGGAAAAATTTCACACCAGAAACAAAAAGGGTGTGTGTGTGTGTGAGAAGCCTGCCTTGTTTTGAAAACCGTGAAAGACTTTTTCTTTTAATGTGTTGCTTAGTGATGAAAGCACAGAACAGCGACATCAATGTACCATCACAATTTGATCAGAAACTGACATTCTTGCTAGAAATTAATTTCAATTATTCTGAAATTTGCATTTCTACATTTCCCCCCCCCCAAATCTATTATGATAAAACAGTTCTCTGCTTCCCATATGAGTAAGTCTTCGTGTTTCTATGCTACCATCCACAAAAGGAATTCCTTATTATGATGAAACCTTCATTCTCACACCATTAAAAAACCCAACCAACCAAAAAACCACCACGACCACCACCACCCCTCTCAAAAAAATCCCACAACCAGTTTGCAATACTGAGAACTAAAGTGTGCTTTTATGGGATTACAGTATATAAGTAACTAGACGTTATTTTAAGAGCAAAACTCTGAAAACTTACTAACTTATTTGGTATTACAATTGTAATTTAAGTGAATACAACTGACAACTTCTGAAAATGGCTGAAGAAATTGTATTTCATTGTTCAATGTCATTAAAACTCATCTTTCAGAAAACAGAAGAAACCTGAAGCACAGTCCAGTGGAGCACTGGAAATCTACCTGTGCAATGACTTTTTAAAGAAAAAGCCTATTTCTGTTTTAGAATCCAAGTTTCAGAACATTTAAAAAGAAAACAAACACAACTGTGCCTACCCAGAAGCATTGCTTGAGGTTAAACCACCAAAGATAGGCATCAAACTTTCAAACTTACATGCCTTGGTAAACCCTTGCCTCCGTATCTCATTTATACAACCGTAAAATAATATTTTTCTACACCAAAAAGTTATTACACATACAGCTGGTGTTCTGAGATCACTTGACTAATCAGACACGTTATTCTGCCAAGTAATTGCAGTAATGCATTGTAACCTTCGGACTTCTGCAGCACATTTCCATTCCCACCCCTACATCAGAACTGCTTCACTGCAACACTACTGGAAGTATATCTAGGAAAAGCCATGAAGAAAAGCAACAGGCAGACTCTTTTGGTGAAGAAAATAGTCTATATACAATTGAAAGGAAAATCCAGCTGGGAAAAACAAGGGGGAAAAAACATAGTAGAGCCTTTTTCAAAGAGAAAAACATGAAATCACACAATTCTTTTTAAGATATCGGTATTAGAAATAAACTAAATTCACTTGCTAGCAGTCCATTGTAAAAGGAAACATCAGACAGTGTCTCACAGTGATTAAGTGAATGAACAATTAGGCCCCCAAATAAAGCTTTGACATGCGAAATTAACATTGAAAGCACATTCCAAACAACATTCCCTCTGGCATGACACATACTTAAAAACAGGTCTAGCCTTGGCTAGAAATACGCTCCTGCTTACAATGGGTATAATCTTATTGATGCAATCTGTGACGTACACAGGCAAAATCGTCAAAAAGGACTCGCTGACTCCAAAACAGGTAAATTTTGAGAGCTGCATTAGAGTACCTATATTAATGCTGGTCACTAAGAGGCAAATCTTCTACTCAAGGGAAATCTGCACTCTGCACATTAAAGCCTATTAATAGTATGAATCCTTTTTTTGGATTCTGAAGTGGTACTAGGTAAAAGAACACACAGTAATAACTGCAGCTTTTAAAATGCAGGTGATAGCTACTGGCTGAACTTGGAGTAAATCCGTATTTTTGAAGAAAACATAGCAAACTAGTTTCTAGATTATTTTCAAAGATGCAGCCAAAGACTAGTCAAAGTTTATCTGTGCTGACAAAAACCTTACTTACTAAAAAAAAGACAGCAAACTGTTTTAAGCATTTTCAGCTCCAAAAGCTGTATGTATCATCACAACATGACTACGTAAGATAATAAAGAAGCAGAAGCACCTAGTTTCATGACCAAAAGTCCTAAGAAATTTTTATGAAGTAATGTCTCCTCCTGCAAGAGATGGTATCTTTAAGTAATGTATGCTTTTTCTTATCTAGCTGTGTATTTTATATAGAAGCTTCTAAAGTAAAATACAAAATAAGGCAAATTGGGATATAAAATTATTACTTGCAGCACTAAAATTCTGAAGTAATGGTGAATCTCCCCCGTATACTTACCTCTGATTCTTTATCACTTAAAGATCCCAAGCTTCCAAAACTGTGATTTGAACTTTCGTTATTTGTTGAGGCCTACCAAGACAAATAAAATTACTAAATATTATATGCAGATTCATGAAACAGCTAATCCACTATCATCATTCACAGTTATAACAAGTAACAGTCATAAAATTTCATGCTTGCAAGGAAAAAAAACAATTTATTAACTATAGAGCATTCTTGACTTGCAAGGAGGATAAAGAGTTTGACAGGTGGATGTTTTGAAAGGGCACAGTAAATTCTGTATTTCAATTGCTTTTAAGCCAAGTAAAACTCCAGAACAGTCAAAACCACTTCAGTCTTATTTGGGAATAGCAAAACATCCAATGAAAAATCCTACCAAACAATTCCACAGAACAAGCTTAAAAAGCCAACATTGCTGAAGGTGCTGGAGACTACTAAAAGATTTCATTTTTCATCATTTTTCAAAGAAAAAGAGGGTTTAATTTTCTCCGAGACAGACAGTAGGCTGCTGCAAAGATTGAAGGATTTTTTATCCATTCAATAACAGAAAATAACTTATTGACAATATTCTTCTACATTCTTTAAACAAATAATTTCCCCCAAAGTAATAAATTTAGACTGAAGGAAAGGGGAGAAGAAACTGAAATAGTCTCAAGTCACAATACTTCTAAATTAGAAATTTTCTAATGCCGAGATCTTTTGAACAGAGAACGGCAACAAGGACATTTGACTGAAAGAGCCTGTTCCACATGCATATAACAAAAATTCCAACATCAGTTGAGCTTCTTTTTATTAAAAGAAAACCAAAAATCCTATGCCTCTGGATTATTCTCTTCCATATAGGAAGGCAGGGCAAATACTTTGATGTGAAACAACTACTTCCAAGGCAAACACTCAGTTTGCTTCAAAGCATTACATTCTAACACTGCATTGGTTTGCAGGACAATACTGATGTGTGACACCTTCTGAACAACTAGATCATCTCTGAATTGAAGTTTCTGGAGAAATGTTAACTAAATCCACAAAACTTCCCTGTGTGTTCTCCCCCACAGGCAGTTGCTACTGTAGAAAAGCCTGTATGTAGTTCTTCCTTGCAATGTCTGAGTATCTGGTGATCTGAATCAGATAAAACAATCTCAAAAACCTACATACATATTTTCACCCTTGCTTACTGCAAAAGCTTGAAGATTATTATGTGCTTTCCTCCCTCAATGATTCCAAAACTCTTCAGCAAAACAGTAGATATGGGTAGGCTTTCAAAATAGCAGCCCCAATAAATAGAAATACATCTCAATTTAATTACTAGAAAAATAATGACCTAGAATGTTTCAAAAAATAATCTGTAAGTGCAGCTGCAAGCTCTGTATACCTCTATTGTCTTGCTAGGTTTGGAAAATGAGAATTTGGTAGGTGTGGATTTGGATAAGTATGTGAAGAGGATTTTTTCTCATTTTTGCCTTCAAAGTGAAAGCAGACCAATGGAGATCACATTTATACACCACGTGTTCCCAGTTACCTTTATACATCAGATCAAAAAGGTTTTATCAAGTTTCTTTAATAAAAATCAGACTAGACTCTATCAACATCTCCCACCAAGACTAAAGACTGTATTAATGAGATTAGAAGGAAAAAAAAAAAAGGGGAAAAAAAGGCATATTCCAAACACAGCCCAGACCTTCCACTACACTTAATGTTATCTGCTTGGATACCCTGAATGGGCAGAAATAAGAGATACAAATCTGATATTGCATTTTACTGATGGTGAGATAAATCACAGGACTAGATATTGGCATTCCCCTTTGCCTCCCAAAACTAACAAAAAAAAAAAAAAAAAGGAAGCAGCAAAAGGAAGAGATAAAGAGATATTGCACTGTATACTGAAGGTCATTTGTGGAGTATTTCTGGCCGAAGGTAAGAACATTGTCTTAGGTAAGTATCTGCATCAATCAGAAGACAGTGGTAGCAGTACCTTCTGCAAACAATTATCAAAGCTTTTGGTAATGTTAAAAAAAACGCTAAACGCTTTATCCTTCTATCCATTTGAAAACCAACTGGATGAGATAAAATTGAATGTTCAAATAGACCTTGGAACATGTCAGGGACAAGAAATTTATATTTTACATGGTAGAGTCAAAAAGGAAATCAGCTGGTTTAATTTTTTTTTCTGGCTAATTTGGATGAAAAGATCAAAAACATGAAAGTGGAATGTAATTTGCCTGAAAGTGAAATCAGCTGAGCAACTGACAGTAACAACAACAAAAACCACCCCAAAACTTGAACAGATTTATGGAAATGGTAAGCAGTGACTTAGAGGGGATAAAACTTCGTAATTACTTGTAGG